>NC_092869.1:43961813-43963879 GCF_032062135.1 Pyxicephalus adspersus | reverse complement strand
AGAGAGAGGAGATGCCAGAAAGAATAGGGGTGCCATATAGAGGAGAGGTATCAGAGAGAGAAGAGGTGCCAAGGACAGAAAGGGTTTACATGAGAACAGAGATATTAAGATAAGTGCAGCTAATTGAGAAACAGAATTACTAGAGAGATAGAGACACCAGGAAGAGATTAGGGTGTAAGAAAAAGTGGAAAAGAGGAGGATTGACAAAGAGAACAGACGTGGTAAAGAGAGAAGAGGTGAGACAGAGACAGCAGTGGTAAGTGAAGAGGTATCAAGATCAGGGCTCTTGGAATTTCCAGGTAATCAGAACTGAGCAAAGGTCCAAAAATGAACAGAGATGCTGTAGACCAAAGGTGCGCAAGAAGGCAGAATCTTTTCCATTTACCTTTACCATTGGCCTAAGAATAGACTTTGTAGAGGTCTTAATCTAGCCGAAGCCCCTTCATCAGAGGATCCAGAAGAGATCCTCCATCCATCATTGGCTTTCTCTTCTTTGTTCGACATTAGATGAGGTTCCCTGCCAGAACCCAGCCAAGAAGTTAGGACTTTGGTATAATAGCTGAGATTAAAGGGGCATTTTTATTGAAAATGGGGGGAACTGTGATGTAAGGAGTCACTCCCGATGTGAAGGCGCTTGTCCTAAAAGTTAGGGGTGTTGTCAAAAAGTTGCACTGGGGTCCAAAGATCTATAGCCAATAAATCATTTGTGGAGTTGTTACGGATGGAGGTGCTGAGCTCTAAATTCCACGTCTGACCCAAAGGACTGCAGCTACAACACTGTAAAGGTGAAAGCATACACATATGTTTACAATAAATCAATAGACAAATTTACTAAGTAAAGAGCAGACTTGTCCTAGGACCCATTCTCCCCAATGTACTGCCCTGTTATTGATGGATTTTCATATCTTTATTAGTTGAGCAACAAATGCACATATGAACCCAGAGCAATGCTTCCGTATACATAGAACTTAGAATGCACCAAGGACTGAACGTCTATGCATTGTAGAAGTATTACTGAAATTTACTGTACAATTATAAAAAAAAAAACACACCAGACCTGTCAAGTCTGTCTAGTTCAATATTCTTTATTTTAATTTCTTTTTCCCAATCAATCACAGAATTTTTCCAGCATCTACAAGAGGTGAAAGTGCTGAGAGGTGGGCAAAGTAAGTGTCCCCGAGGCCTAGCAGTCAGAAGTTGATTTGACAAATGGGCAATATTCCAAAATCCTATACGGACCCCCAAAGCCAAGTTTGTATTGCAATACTGAATGAGCGCCTCCCGGGATCCCGAACACAAAACCCTGTAATGAGAAGCAAGATTTTGTTAGGTTTGACTACAAAATCATCCAGCAGACTTGATCGGCGAGGGCAGCTCCAAGATGACGACTTTTCTCCCATATTCACATTTGCGTCCAAACAATTCAGCAGAGGCTCCTCTTGGCAGTTTATTTGAAGTTATTTTGTGATTGTGAAAAAGATCCGGAGCGTTCCTGTTTCCTATTTCCAAATGCCAAAAAGATTGAGGAAGATTGGCAGTTTTTTTGGCCAAAGTTTATAGAATTAATGTTTGCCCCAACGTAGGGAATGTGGGCTGCGAGACGCCAGAGCAGGGCCCAATGACAGAATGGGCCTTATCACCCCTGATTGGTTTATAGACTCCGGAGAATTTGTTTACCCCTTGTAAACAGGAGGAGATCATCACACTGATGTGTTTATGCCTCAAAACGTCAACCTTTTTTTTTCTTTTTTTTTATTTTGTCTTTGCAATGTTTTTCTGACTGCATACCATGAAAAGGATATTCCCTTGTGACCGAATGTGAGAGATACAACACAAATGTGAGAGATTCCCCGGCAGATTGATTTACTTAAAGCAGATCTTGCATGAAAATATATATCCTGCATATGATGCCGCATTTCTCTCACCCCCACAGGCAGCACAAAGCAAACTATAATATGAAGATAAACTCACAAATCAACTTACAGCAAGGATTGAAAAACTTTAAAGCTGAACTCCAGGCAATATATATCTATATATGTATATATATATTTATTTATATATAAAAT
>NC_092869.1:43959351-43960728 GCF_032062135.1 Pyxicephalus adspersus | reverse complement strand
GGATGTGACAAAATTACGGGGTTAACCATCCTAGCCATTTTTTTTTGCCCGTACGAAGGTCGGGCATACCGGCTAGGTGGTTAATGTACTTGTGCACATACCTGAGCTTTACCCGATAACAGCCTCCTGCAGACCCAGTGCAGCAAAGCTAAGAGCGGGGATGAAGAAGTCAAACAAAGAGCCAATAAGTTGCACCACACTGCTAACAAGTGACATTCTGATGGGTGGAGGAGAAAGCAGATGGATACGCTCATTGGGCTGCTTTTTCCTTTACTGTCCAATCACATGTAGAGGGAGAACCAAGACCTGTAAAAGTTACTGAATTGGAAAAGAAAATAAAAATAGGTCAGACTGTGTATTGGAGCTGTGTAAATCTCAGCAGTGGATGCACAGAAAACCTTTTTGTATATTGTTCTATCCTCCCCATGTTTGTGAATTTCCTCCAGGCACCCCCATATTCCAATGTTGGTAGTTTATATGGCTTGACCCCCGAATTGGCTTTAGGCTGTAGTAGGTACATTAGATTGTGAGCTCTTTTGTTGAGCAGATAAAAACACAACTATGGAGTCAGTAAAGCTCAGAGTATAAAGTTGTCAGTATTATAGATAATAAGGATAATAAATATAAATAATAATAAAAAATTTCCTAATAATATTATTATTATTGTTGTGTTGTATTGGAAGCCACCGAATGATCCTCTATCTAGAAGTCTTACAGTCTCCGGCTTCACCCATCCCCTTCCATGGGTTTTCCCGGTGCTGCGTCCGCCTGTATGAAGTTTCAGCATTTGTCAGCAATAAACTTCATATAAAGATTAGAGAAGACACGGCGGATTCCCCCCGGAGGCGCTCAGCTCCACACAGGTAACTTGATAACCTCCACTAACAGCGAGTCAACGTGTTCCGGCCTTGTACACTGTCAGAAGCGTTTTCACCAAATCTCTCGAAATGAGATCACTAAGCAGATATTCCTCTTACAGGCTGACACTGACAGAAAGAAAGAATTCTTCCTCTGTTACTCTGTAGAAAGATTTCTTCAGACCACCCACAGTGCTGGAATACCTGAACTAACCCCTTCCAGGCCGAGGTTATCAATGCAAAAAATTATTAATAATATTAATAATATTATCTTCACAATCACTCTTTTTTTATTGTTTTCTTCTTGTTATTACAATATTTTCATCTGGATTTATTTATATATAGTAAGCTTCCAATGAACACTACACTGTATTTTATGTAAAACCTTTGCAGTAAATAGTTGATACCTGGTGATTCTTCCATGGACTTCCTCATTCCAGGTTGAAATATTCTGCACAATGATTTTCCCTTTGCACTGTTTCCAAAGTTCTGTAACAGGCTAAAAGCTAAATAAAGATTC
>NC_092869.1:43957061-43957887 GCF_032062135.1 Pyxicephalus adspersus | reverse complement strand
GATTTCTGTACTAATGATTGTGTGAGACAAATGGACAACTGGGGCTGATTTGCTGAAGAAATATCAAATTTTCACAAAGCAAATCCCCTTGCAAGAAATATTTCACTTACTATAATAAATGAGAGGAAACCTTGATGACCTCAGCCACCCAACGATTGAATGATTTTTTAGAACACATTTTATATTTTTTTTACATTTCTTTTCTTTAAAACGTTTTTTTTTCCATGTCAAATAACTAAAACACAAAAAATGAAAAAAGCCTCTTTAAATTTTTCTAAATAACTTTTTCTGTATTGCACTAGGAACATCATTTTCGTGTCATTTTAAAAGGTACAAATGATGAATAAAGTGCACGCTATTTGTTTAACAGTAAATTGATTCATTTTCAAAACACTGATCAAATTAATCATCTTTTTGTCTTTAGTTGACATGAAAATAAAATTATTTTCAAAAACGCTAAAAGAAAACCAGCTATGTTACAGTAATATCACTTTGTTATATTGAAGCTGAAATATAATCTGCATACAGTAAAAACCTCCCAGCATTTTACTGCTCATATATTAATCCCACCTGTCCAAAAGTAATATCATTTGTGTAGTGGACACCAATCCCACCATGACATGGTACAATAATGTTGGAAGCAGCCATTAACCCTGGTTGGTTCTAATTACAAAAGAAAAGAAGTGAAGGTAAATCAGTTTAAAGAGAAACAATCCTTAAAATAAAAAAATAAATAAATCACACTTACCTTTACTTCCACAGAGCCCTGATCCCTCCGGAGCCATTTGTATAGGGGAACTTCCTGCTGGTGACCCCTCTAGTGATG
>NC_092869.1:43953746-43955596 GCF_032062135.1 Pyxicephalus adspersus | reverse complement strand
ACTGATGTAAGTAGGCAAGAACAAGTGCCAAGCTCTATGGGCATGTATTAAATCAGCACTTCCTTCTCATTGCAGGAAAAAACATCGGGCATGTGCAGACAGAGCACCCCGAAGCCTCCTAGATATGTGACAACAGGCCCTGAGCTCCCATTCAGGCTTTACCTCCATAAAAGTAAGGACAGAAGAGGAGGGGCTTCCCTTTTTTGTAGATTATTGTGATTTAAAGACAAAAAAGATAATATTTACTTTATTTAAATGAATGTCTACTGCCTTTATAAAGTAACATGTTTGGTGATAGGCCTGCTTTAATCATTTCAGTCATTTATTTGTTAAAAAGAAAGGATTCTGTTCTTAGAAGTAATAATGGTGTGGCAAATCTTTTGCTGACTTTCATTCTGCTCTTAGGTTCTGGCAGAAATGTATCACCAAATACCCAGGCTCATGGTGGATCTTTCAGTGATATACTTCTATGAATCAGTTCTATCTATGCAAAATAAAACAAACTATTCAGTTTAGATTTTTAGGCTTTACTTTTACCTAAAAGACATTTGAGATGTGCCAATATTCATGCCCTTTTTTGAAGGGATTTTGCTGTCAACCCTTTAATTGGAGTTGTGTTCCCTTTTTCTTACATTGGACGAATTCTTGGTGGAATATTACACAGCGACCCGGACATCTTTATTTCTGGAAGAGGTACCCAATTCTTGTGAACACAAACAACCATCGCACATCCAATGCTTTGACCCATCGATAACCCTTCCCATACCGACTCATGCTGGGAGCCTGCTGGGATGTATTGTTTTTCCTTACCGGATTATCCGACTAATGATAATAATATTCTGCTGATAGTTTATTCTTTGGAGGGGAGCCGGTGACCCATCTCCTAACTGCAACTTTTCTGTAAATTCCAAGAAATCTTTTTGCTGTTTTACTAGTTTTATCCAAAAATGCAAATGTAATATAAACAAGAACAGAAGGATAAAGTCATGTATTTCCAGTTATGCCAAAGATTTCTATTTCTAACACCCAGCAATATGTTGTCAGTAGCAGAGCTGGCGATGTGTGTGATATTAGCAGTTGTATTATGCCAGCTGTGGCCCAGCAATGCCACAAGTCTTAGTAGTGGTGATGATGCCGTGTTATAGAGGAGGAAGAAGCAGTCATGTCACCTTTTGTTCCTCTTTACCATGCAAGTTCTCATGCTGGGTCAGAGGTGGAAGGGACTAAAGCGAGTTTTTAAAACTTCATCTCGCCAAACCAGATCAAATTTAAAAAAAAGATTGTGGGCTGTGCTGATCAATGAATGAAGCCGTGGCTGCATTCATTGATCAACCCAGTGTGCGATCCCCTGTAAACTCCATTGAGAGTTCATCTGCAGTTCCACTGTGATCCCGGGGGAACTAGAGGTTAATTAACCAGAGGCATTCTCGCTCATCCCTAGAAGGCACTAGTAATTACCCTGCAGATATATCAATGCCAAAATAATAACAGGCCAGTGAACAGAGGATAGTTGGTACTGAAAGCTCAGCTTCATCATCCAACCACAACAAAGACAAAACTTTCTATGATAAGATACATAAATATTATTACCAGATTTTTATACTACAATACTGGAGGAAGGAAGTACTGATTCCCTCATATAGAAAGAATTGTGGGGTCACCATCACTAGAGGGGTCACTAGCAGGGGGAAGGAGGTCCTGATTCTTCTTTATATATAGAATTTTGGGGTCACCATCACTAGAGGGGTCACCAGCAGGAGGAAGGAGGTCCTGTTTCCATTATATAGATAGAATTGTGGGGTCACCATCACTAGAGGGGTCACCAGCAGGAGGAAGGAGGTCCTGATTCC
>NC_092869.1:43951504-43953030 GCF_032062135.1 Pyxicephalus adspersus | reverse complement strand
GAGGAATAAAGAGTCCTCTGAGAGCCCCAACATGCCGGTGAAGAAGTGCCCAGCAAGGAGCCGTTTAGCGGCGGCTTTCTGAAGCGTCAGTCATCCAATTCTCACCAATGCTTCTTATTTATTTATTTTTTTTGAGAGGTAGAAAACAAACAACCCGAATCAGAAGAGAAGCTCTGGGGCTTTTCAGGCAGACAGTCCATAAATGTTCTTTATTCAGCTGCATTATATGTTTTGGTTTTCATGTTTCTGGTGTCAGAGATACAATCCTCCATCTTCAGCAGTTCCTGACTCCCAATGTTCCCAGTTTTAGAGGGAAATTATTTATTTTTCAACCAAATCCTTTAAATATCTCTCCTCTACCATCGTCCTCCCCTTGTAGGTAGAAATAAAGATTTGTATAAGTCTTATATGAGTGTCTCAACTGGTAATTATTGCTTGGATATATTCAGATGGCAACATAAAGGAAAACAGGATCGTAAAAGCACCAGGATTTGTAAACTGGACCTGTTAGTAACTTTACAAGTATACTTTAAAAAAATTCACAAAATACATTTTCATTTTTAGGAATAGCTCTGCATATTATTATTAAAAGTAACAATCAAAACCAACTTTTACCTATTATTCAGTTATTAGTCCAATTTAAGGTCATGTATGTTCCATCTCCCTGCCCACAATCCTACAAGTCCTACATACTCTTATCTATATTTTGGTAACAATAAGTTCCTTCATCTCCTTCCCTATCCTTTAACCAAAATCAGGTCCAACTTTGCCTCCTCTGCCCCCCATCCACAGTAAGATTGCACAATGTCTTCTCTGTATCCTGCTCACAGTCAGGACCATTATTGTCCAACCTATCCTCTGCCTACAATCAAGTCCCACATTGCCTCCTCTGTCCCCTCCCTACAATCAGGGTCCCTTGCCCCTCAATTTCTTGTTCCCACAATTAGGTTCCACATTGTCCCTTCTATCCCCTACCCACAATTAGATTCCATATTGCCTCCTCTGTCTTCTGTCCACAGTCAGGTTCTACATTGACACCTCCAACTTCTGCCCACAATTATGTCCCATGTGGTCTTGTTAATCCTCTGTCCACAATCAGATGTTATAATGGGGGAAAATAAAAGTTTAATGTTCACCGTATTTCAGTGTTTGCCCTTTACTATGGGCTGAAGGCCTAAAAAATAAAGGTCAGTGGTTTGTTGAATAGGAAGCTCAGATGGAACCCTTTGGAAGAAGCCTTTGGTGGTTTGGAATGCATTGAGAACCATTTACGAGCTCCTATGCTTCCAAGGCTTCAGCCCTAAAGAAGAGGTCGACCTCTAAAACTCTATAACACCCTGGCTGTTCTTTATTTATACAAATGTTTCTAACTGAAGATGTGATGGCTACACCATCATGAAGGCCAATACACCTAACCTTTCATGAGTTGAGCAGCTACAGCAAAAATCCCTCCTTGTATGGCCCAGAGCTACCATCCTTCTCCTTCTATCAATTTACAGAGACCTATTAATTCATCATTTGAGGGA
>NC_092869.1:43947656-43950694 GCF_032062135.1 Pyxicephalus adspersus | reverse complement strand
CTCATTCCAGCGCCGGTTATGAAGCAAAGTGCATCACTTTTGTTTGAAAAAAATTGCCACAGAGAGAAAAAGCTCAACCACTGGAGGAAGAGATAGAAGAGATAGAAGAGGGACCTGGTGGAACTGTTGGTCATACTAAGATAGAAGGGGGGACATGGTGGGACTGGAGTTCATACTAAGATAGAAGAGGGACCTGGCAGAACTGGCGGTCATACTAAGATAGAAGGGGGGACCTGGTGAAACTGGTGGTTATACTAAGATAGAAGGGGGACCTGGTGGGACTGGTGGTTGTACTAAGATAGAAGGGGGGACCTGGTGGGACTGGAGTTCATAATAAGATAGAAGGGGGACCTGGTGGGTCTGGTGGTTGTACTAAGATAGAAGGGGGACCTGGTGGGACTGGTGGTTATACTAAGTTAGAAGGGGGGCCTGGTGGGACTGGTGGTTGTACTATAATAGAAGAGGGGACCTGGTGGGACTGGTGGTCATACTAAGTTAGAAGGGGGACCTGGTGGGACTGGTGGTTATACTAAGATAGAAGGAGGGACTTGGTGGGATTGCAAGTCATACTAAGTTAGAAGGGGGGGCCTCGTGGGAGTGGTAGTCATACTAAAATGGAAGGAAAACCTTGTGGGACTAAAGGTCAATTTCAGATAGAAGGAGGGACCTAATGGGACTATAGATCATACTAAGATAGAAGGGGGATCTGGTGGAACTGCAGGTCATACTAAGATAGAATGGGGGACCTGGTGGGAGTGGTGGTCATACTAAGATAGAAGGGGGGACCTGGTGGGACTGGTGGTCCTATTAAGGAAGAAGGGGGGCCTTGTGGGACTGCCAATCTAGTGGAGGGGGCTTAGGAAACTGCAGAAGATATAGAGAGAAGAGCTATAATGCAGAAGCAGCTTAGGAGCAGCTTTTCCTGTGGTCACGCTCCATTTTCTAAAGTGGATTAGGAACAGTTGGATGAAGTTGGACAATATATATATAAAAAAAGATTCCCAGCTTCTGCTGACCCTCTCCATGCTCCAGCACCATCAGTCTTCAATGTGCAGAATGCCACTCTCATCATTCTTCCCATATTCCATGAGGCCAACCTGATCTCCAGGAGGGGAAATCATTCACCCTGTTCCGGTGACAACTGTCTAACAGTAGATTTCCCTCACTGTGAACAGATTTTTTATTTCTGTGATAGGAAATAAATGCAAATCTCCCAGACAGCATAACACAAAGCAAAAAGCAAACTGATGGGTTTAAACCCCTTTATCCAGTTTAAGTTTAAAGTGTTTGGCTATGCATGGGGCTGGTATCAAAAATTTCTGGGCCCCTTACTGGCTAAACCTCTTGGGCCCCCAGATCTAAAAGTTCTAGCATTGCAAATGTAAACTCTTTTGATTGGTGCTCGGTACAAAAGTACCCCTTGTGCCCCCAATTGCTTCCCTGGCTATACAGTATTTCCCCCTATAAGCCATACTTTATGCCGCCTCCTCCGACCTCGCGCCACCTCATTTGGTGTCACTTCTTTCTGATGGTTCTCAGCCTTTTAAGCACCAGGAAACATCTGCGATAATCTGCGCACATTGTTTAATTTTTACATCTTCTGGCAATTCAGGGATAGAAATCACCTGCTGCCTCCGCCACCGTCATTTCAATCATTGAAAACAAGAGGGATAAGTGTGCGGCTCCCAGCGCCGTCCTCTGAGAAGTAAAGTGTTTAATGTATCACAGAGTACAGAAGTATAAAGAGAAGAAATTGTCCGTTCGTGTTTCCATGGAGATTGCAGAATATTCTTCATTATCGCTGCCTTGATGTTGCTGTACCTGAGAGTATTGGGCAGAGCAAGTTCCGACACGCAGAATGACACGGCGGGGGGATCATCCTATTAATGTGTCGCCATTACGGGCGGCCAGAAACTATTAGAAGCACGGCGTCATGCGACAGAGAGGCGTCAAATATTGGATGCATGGAAGAGATACGTTGCGCTGTATGGAGACGGGAAGGGTGCGGGGAGTGGGGAATAAAGCGTCTACCAAAACGTGATGGAAGTAGGGAATGACCCCCACTGATAGCCCTTCCCCATGCAATAGTCCCTCCATTCCCTCAAAACTATCTAATTGTATCTAATTCCATTGGGATATCCAACCTGTACTTACTAACGATGGGCACATTCCTAATATTAATAGAAAAAGACAATTTTGTGGAAAACCACTGATTTCCGGAACTTTTTTTTGATTATTTTGTTATGGTGGAATGTTGGCTTTAAAAGTCCCAGAAATTACTTTTCCACAAAATTGTCTTTTTCTAATTGTATCCAAGACAAAACTTTTTTTCTTTGCTCCTGATGCTTCTTTAAAGAGCATCTGTCAGCCCCTTTGTGACAGCAATACAATATATTAATAAATAATGAAAATAATCAACATCAAATAATCTAAATATTGAAAAATAAAGAAAGAAAACGAAAAACAACAAACATAAAATAAATAAATAAAGCTCCTCTGCACACATACAAATGTAAAATAAGTGACCATAAGGTTCTGGAAAACAAATGGGTGAGATACTTTGTCATCTTTAAAGTGGACCTGTCATCAGATATCTGTGTTGCTGGTAAGTGCAGCCTGCTCAATATTGTGTCAGTATAACTCTTTAGATGTTACAACTAGTGTTGGTGTTCAAATTCAGGTTGTCCTTATATTTGACCTGAATATGGCTGTTCCAATTCGGATAGACCCGACCCAGCAAACACGGTATTCGACGGTAAACATTCAGGAAAAAAATGTGTTTTAAAAAATAATAATTTTAAAATCATTTATTGAATGTTTGTGTTTTTTTAACTAACTTTTTTTTTTACAGGTTTTTCCACAATGACAATATGATTCCTGTGGCTGTGCAGCTGTGGGAATCCTCCTGTCACTGCGGGATCTCCAGCCACCATAGGCGATGAATGGGGACTTGTCCTTATTCATTACCTATAGTGCCCGGAGATCGTAGTGGAACTGCAGAGGTAACCTACAGTTCAGCTCCATTGTGACGTCACGTG
>NC_092869.1:43918802-43947084 GCF_032062135.1 Pyxicephalus adspersus | reverse complement strand
AACACTAGTTAAAACCTCTCACAGAGATTCCAGCACTTCTCCTGACAATGTCCTTATCTGCTTTTATTTCCAAAAGGATCCATCATTGTTTAGCCCTTATTAAGGGTCACTATTTACTTCCTGGCCTACAATTTTGGCTCAGAGGTGACACAATCCTCATTTCTTTTTGGTTCTTTGTTGTGTTAACGAATATCACAAATCTATGACTTGATACAGAGTTACAATGTAGCAGTCTGATCACTGAGGAGGAGGAGACTAGGGAACAACTTCATATTGCCTGCAGCAGACTATTGACATCATCCCAGCCTAGGCAAAGTCACATACTGGTGTATGACATCTTAATAATATGGTCTGGACTTTATATAGTATGGACTTTCCTAAAATGAATGAAAGCACAACCAGTGTGCTGTGACCTCTACATCATCAGGTTTATACCTCTTTTCCCCTTCCCATTACATATAAAGGTGGGTAAATTTCCACATCATAATGCTTTTGCATTAGCTTTTAATAACTCTCATCATTGTCCCAAACTCCCCTGAGGAAGCCGGATAGGCGAAATGCGTCAGACTTAAGAGACTTATGAAAAGGTTGCTAACTCCATCAAGCATCATACTTCAGCAGGAATTTTGTTTAATGATACTCTGCATATACATACAAAAGTATATGTAGCGATGAATAGATAGAAAACATCGGTTTAGTTTTGTATCCCACACATGCTTTACCATATAACGGTGGGGCAAGGATCCATTTTTAACTGTTTTGTAACACTTGGTGGAATGAACCATTGCTTAGAAATATTGTTCTTTGTTTATTACACTGTCTATTGTCTATCTTTACCTAATAATATATGTATTTATAGACTTATAGTCACACAGGTCCACATAGCATCTGAAGATAATAATAATAATATTTATAGCTTGGGACACATTGGTATGGCAGCTATCATGGCTCAAATCGGAACTTGGATTGCTCAAATTCTGAATTCTGATCCAAAGTCAGAATAAGTCTAATGTAAGTCAAAATAGATGACCCCCCCCCACATATTGTGGAATGACTATAAAGCAATAAGCATGGAGCATGTATAACACTTACCATAGTGTGAACATTGTGAATGTTACTTATTAATAAATACCAAATTCCGGTTGGTTGGTGAATGTCGGTAAACTCATTGGTTGAATATGTGGACAGCAGGTTCAATGTGACAATGCTCAATGGCAGGAAAGTGGCGGTAGATCGGCCGCTGTCCCCCTAAGATACACAATGCGATTCATGGCTCAATCATTTTATTTTCTTCCCATTATGTAAAGGTGAACTTTAACTTTAATCAGTTGGAGGGGAACTTTTGCCACATAAATTGCAAATGTGGATTTTGTGGGAGCCCTCAGCTCTCAATTACAGGCATAACGCCGATCTATAAGCCGGCTAGATCAGTCGACTTTTTCTTTTTAATCAAAAAACGCAGCCGGCTCTCCCTTCCGAATGACATTGCTGATACGTCCATCTGTCAGGATTGCCGAGTGATTTTATTCTATCTCCCTACGCAGACAGAGATTTGATTACACCCGGCCTCTGTGGTCACCAACGGCTTTTCCATTTGCTTATTCAAATGAAGTTTCCCTGGAAACCGCAGGCGGACGGGTGCCGATTAAAGTTTGTTTGTGCTCATCCAGATAAAAATATGATGTGAGAACATCGACCTGCATCAGATCAGAACATATGGAACAAATAAACTCCAAGCACTCCAGCAGCGGCTTTACCAAAAATGTGAAATTCTGATGAAGGTATTAAATGAAAGTTGCTCAAACAAAACTTCAAACTGCCAGATCTACAGCTATCACGTTTCATAAACTAATTTTACAAGTTTCACACAAGTTTTTTTTTCTCTGTGATGGCGGAATGGATGGGAATGGCAGAATGTTCTCTGCAATGTTTATAGGAGATGCAATGCCCAATCTGACTCCGACGTCCAGACAATTTCACAGTTTATTTTCATTTTTAGGCTGAAATAACAGCGTAGGGTAAAAAAAGAAATGTTACAATTTTACTCACAGCACAGCTTTTGTCTTCCAAAAACATTTTTCTTTTTACAGCTTTTATCAAATGCAAAAATATGATCAAATGTTTGGGTGTGACGAGATCATCATTCAACTTTCAATTATTGCAACCCCAATGATTAACTTTTTATTGATAATGTTTCCATTTCATTTTCCTGCATTGTTATCAGTGTTTTTATCAATCCCCCACACCCAATATAAAAAAACTAAACTTATCTTACATTATGCAGTTGTTTGCTCCCAAAGGATTGGCAGGAATGAACAGTTTGTGAGGAAGCTGGATGCTCGTTTTGAAGACACTCAGCTATCCATAGCTCAAACCAATAACTTTAAAAAAACAACCATCCCACAGGATTATATGTGCAGATATGTATGTGACTTTCCTGTAAAATTCTATTTCATCCAAACATCCAAAAGTCATCTTGGCAGACTCAGTGTTTTTAGATTACAGAGGTCACAAGTGCATAGCATACAGAGTGCAGGGGTCAGGAAAGTGCAATGTTTAACATTCAGGGATCAGAAGTGTGTGTATTCTACAGAGTGCAGGAGTTTAGCAGTATGTAATATATAGAAAGCAGGGGTCAGAGATTTAGAACATAGAGTCCTGGATTTAGGAAAGTGTAATGTATAGAGTGTCAGAGTTTAGCAGTGTGTAGTATACAGAAGTCAGGGGTCAGAAATGAAGAACATACAAAGCCTTTGAGTAAGGAATGTGTAATATACAGAGTGCAGGGATCTGAAGCGTGTTTTCTACGGAATGCAGGTTTTTATCAGTGTGTTATATACAGAATGCAGGGGTCAGAAGCAGGACTATAGTTGGCATGGCATGTGCCCGCCCCACTACACACCTGCCTATGTGTCACTCAAAGGTGAAGAAACTTCCCCAAAAGTAATGACATTAGACACAACCTGCCCACCACCCTAAGCCTGCTATTCCATACTAGAGGCATGATCTGCGGCTTTGGCTGGTGCGACCCCCACCAGCAGAATCCTTCTCCTGACCCCGCGGGGCGGCGGACCGGCCAGAGCTACGGACCACTAAAGAATTCTTTGCAAAATAGGAGTGGGCACTTCACCGCTCGTCAGACATACATAACATACAGAGTGCAGGAGTCAGGAATGTGTAATGTACAGAGTACAGGGATCAGAAATGTGTGTCCTGCAGAGCACAGGAGTTTAGCAGTGTGTAGTATACAGAATGCAGAGACCAGAATTGTATATCATACAGAGTGCAGGAGTCAAGAATGAGTAATGTACAGAGTGTAAGTGTTTAGCACTGTGTTGTATACAAAGTGCAGCTAAAACCATTGGAACAACAAAGGTGTCCCTGTCCTTAAGGTGAAAACACTGATGTGTTTCACTGTAAAATGGTGTTGTCACCTTAAAATAGAAAAATCGGAAGTGGAAAAAGAACAGATCTCCAAGTAATAAAACTGTCAGAAAAACAAAATCTGCTGTTATTCCTGCTAAGAGATTGTTTCATATTAGTTATTTTTTACTCTGCTCAATGTTCCGAAACAAAAAACCCTAAGCAGCTTTATAAATAGACGAAGTGTCATAAAACACAATATGAAACAACATTCTACTTGCTGCATTTTATAGTCATATCCCAGAACCCCTTTGTTTCTTTTTCTCTGACCGCCAGCGGCCAGTAAATTTGCGACATCTGGGGATTTGCGCTCCTTGCGCTTCTGCAGGATGAGCCCAACTCTGTGAACAGGAAGGGCTGAGCGCAGATCCCGCCATGTTATCAGCCAGAAGCTCTGATTGCGCTCATCACATAATTGGTCCTCACAAGCTGGAGATTGTCTCTGGAGATTACACCGAGACCTGGAGGGTCGGAAGCTGGTGTCTAAGTGCTGCCATTAATGGTTGACAATCAGGCTGCAGGTGTGCCAGTGTAATTGTGTGCCAACGAGCCCCTCGGGATACGCCGGGAGCACAAAAAGAGAAAGGTACAACTGCCGAGAAACAATTTATATTTTATTTACCTGACTAGTTAGTTTGTATCTCACCCACATCTGCACGCAACAGCTCCCAATTTGGTCTTCCAACAGCAATACTAGCCTGCAATAATACCTTTTTTGCAAAGCCCCCTGAAGAAGCCCTTAGAGGCGAAACGCAACACAAATTGTTTAATTACTGTAATGTAATCAGGGATGTTATGTCTAGCTATCAGGTCAAAAGGAACCCGCGTGCCTTGGAACACAGTGGTGCTGACTTTTATTCTATCTGTATGCTAAATAGTATGAATTTTATTTTATGTTATGTATATTCCTGAAATCAGGAACAAAGCTGTACACTATTTTCAATACATTGCCACATTAGGCAAATGACGTGGCTTTTCTTCCCTCTTTCCGTTTTCACATTGATTTGTATTAGGGTATGTGGTCCACCTTGACCAATTGAATTTGATTAGCAATTTCTTCCCTTCTTGCAAGTTCTCACTCACATCTTCCAGAAAACAAAAATGTGTCTATTGGGGTGAGCCAATCACAATGCCTCGTCCATGGGAATGAACCAGCATGTGCCGTCATAAAACTGGAACTCATGGACAGGGGAGTCATAGACGGACTTCAGACAAACAAATGAAAGTCGAACTCCGGCTAATATTTTTTAAGCCTTTGTAACAACAGGTTTTCACCTTTTTGGGGGATCTGTGATTAAAAGTGGACCCCTGTAAGCACCCCTGGCAGTGTTTTGTGTTTCATCTGAACTGGCCAATTGAGATGGCTGAGGATTCCAAACCCTAAAAAAAACTGCTTGAATATATCAGTATGGCCATTGCTCTGTTGGAAGGGAACATTTTTCCAAGTAAGTCTGCCGTCATGTCCACATATACTGGGAATACCTATACATGATGGCAAAAAGACCCCCAGGGCTCAACATATTTCATTTGGTCTGATGGTTTAGTTCCTCCTATAAGGCCATGTAATACAAAAGCTCCAAACCAGTGAATGGATCATTACTGGACAACTTACCTTTTCCTTTGGAGTCTCTCCATTACTGGAAAGATTAACTGAACCCAAATGAATTTTAATGAGCACCAAAAACTATACTGAGATGGCTGAATCTGGCCCCCCGCTTCTCCTTTTTATCTGTGGCGGTCCAGTCTATAACAGATCACACCATCCACAATAAAGCCCAAAGAATAAAGGATAAGGAGAGACAATAGTGTTTCCCAACCAGGGTTCCGCTAAAGGTTGCTAGGAGTTCCTTGAGCAATGAGCAATTTGAGCTGTGGATATAGTAATAAAAGCCAGGGTTCCCTGAGGACTTTAAAGTTTTTTTAAGGATTTCCCCATGTTAAAAAGGTCTAGAAACACTGGTCCAATGAATCCACATATGTTCAGAAAGGAAATGTTGTTGCATCATGAGGTGCACCCTCGTTACCCTTATAGCACTAATTTATTATGAAATCCTCCATTAACCAAAAAGGAGAAGAGGAGTCGTCAAGCTGCATTCCTGATGTCCCACTTGTGCACCCATGGCCACAATACCCAAAAAAGTAAACAATTGCCAAATAATGTATGTCATTTTGTCAGTTTTGTTGACTACAGTAATGCTAGGGCTCCCATGGTTGTAATCCGAGCTGGATCGTTGGGGTATATTCTTATCATTTGGCTTAGAGTTTTCTGGCCTTTACAGTGGGATTGTTGCTCCTTTTCCTAGTGCTTCCGGCTCTCTACATTAACAACTCAGATCCCACCAGTTAATAACTACATGACGGGTTCATAGTGTTTGCCAAACCCGTAGAGAACCCATCACGAGTTCATCCTCCATTACTTCTGAGGATAAGTGTTTAGCAATGTTTCATCCTGACATTCCATTGTGCAAAATGTGCTGAAAGAAAACAGGTCATATTCAGCTGCTGGAATCCCAGGAGAAAGTCACTGACCTTTGACAAAGATCTTTGCTAAGATTTGCTGGCCTGGAAGATAAGACAATGAGCTCCACTCTTCCAGCTACACCTCTCCCTTTCATCATCTCCCAAGGCAGCTGTTTTATCTTTTATTACTCATCAATGTCCCGCATGAAACTTCTCTGTGAAATTCTACATCATATTTTTCTTCTTTCTTGTGAAGAATTTTCTCAAGTGTGTCAAAAATCTCTCACATGTATCTCTTTCATCTGACAACAACCCCCCCAAAGACACACATACACAAACTTTAACCTAACTTAACCCACTCCTCTCTTCTTTTTTTCGTAGCTCCTGGTCCTGAACCCCCCCTGGATTTCTATTTTCTTGCTCTTTTATTTCCTTTCTATTCTTTTCTCTCCCTTTTTCTCCCCTCTCTGCCCTCTCTTCTCCCCTTTCTTTTCCTCTGCTTTCCTCCTCTTCCCATTCCTCTTGTTCCCTTTCCTCTTCTTCCTTCTCCTTTCTTACTCTTGTTTCCTCTTTCCCTACCTCAACTTCTCTTCACCCCTTTGCACTAACCTCACTTTTCTTCCCCTTCTCGCTTCCTTCTCCTATTTTCTCCTTTCCTTGTCTATGGCTATAAGGAATTTACCCCTTCTGCAACAATGGAGTCCTCCTAAACAAACGCACTACTGGGGACCTTTCATTTGCACTCTTTGAGGCATATTTCGTCACCCCACTTCTGTGCTACAGGTGACCCCACAGTACACCATCGCTTTGGATAATTGTTCAAAATCAGAACCTGTGAATGACTGACAGTTATTCCTTATTACACATCTCCTAAGCCCCTAAAAAAGCCTAGAACTGTGAAACACGCCAGGCATTAAGACAACTGTTATATTTTTTGAATATTTACTATAATCCAATCTGATGCAACAGCAATATGTCTACTGCCACCTTGGCCCAATCTATGAATATCCAATTTTCTGTACCTCTTTTTCAAAAGTAAATTTATGTTACGTTTGCTTCTAGTTTTCACTTTTCCCATTTATCTACTTAAGTCTGGGGCTGGTTGTTACACACGTGGGAGGAAAATCTCTAAATATATAGCTATGCACTCCTCTCTTACCCCTTTCTCTCTGACTCTAACCTCCCCTTGCCTCTCCTCTCCTACACTGTCCTCCACTTTCCTTCATTATCTCCTTTCTCCCACATCCTTCCCTCTTCTCTCCTCCCTTTCCTTCCCTTTCTTCTCCTCGTTCCTCCTTCCTCTCTTCTCTCCTCTCTTTCACTCTCGTTTCTACAACTGAATTCTCTATTCAGTGAACAGAATCCCAGAATTGTGCATGGCACTGGAAATCTGGCACACCTAGAAGTGTTGGATGTGAAGATATTTTGGGTGGTTGTACCTCATGAGGGCAGATTCGCGGGGCGGAAGGTGAGCCAGGTGACTATAAACAATCTCTTATATCAGTAAACATTTTCTTTCATTTTTTAGTTACATGACCGGGTCACTTTAAATCTGGTAGTCAGGTCACCTTTTATAATAATAACAATGGTTTTCCTCCATTTCTCTATCCAGCAGGCCCAGCGATTTTGTTGTCCCTATGAATATTGCTGCGTGTTTCCAGCTCCAGTAATTCTGCTCGGGAAGGAGCAGAGCGTAAATTTCATTCGGCAATGCTGTCTCTGCGCACCCGCCATGTAAATAAGCCCGATGCTGTTTGAGCTATACATCGCCTGACATGTGTCAGAGATTGATTTTATTTTCACGTCTCCGCACAGCAGCTTGTTGGAGGCGTCTGCAGTGTGTGAACACTAACAGGTCCTCATTGCACCAGTCACAGCAGCTCACCATTCCTGGCTCATACATTCATCGCATGTGATGCATCTCATCTTTTCATCTCAGGAAGGTGAATGCTGAACCCTTACACCAAAGGTGCGGCAGCAGCTCACCAAGCAACCTACCTGGAATTATCATTGGTGATCACTAATAGGGGTCCAGACATCATAAAGCCCTCATTTGATGAAGCTCCAGGCAAGAAGCAAGATTAGTCCAATGGTTGCCCCACAAATTCAACACCTGGTTGACTTGACATCCGGATCCCACCACCGCTACCTATCAAGGAACAGATGACTATGCTGGTCTAGGGTTAACGTAATGGTAACTGATCCCTCAATTATTATATGGGTATCACAAAGACAAAGGACGAGGACCAATCTCCCCAGTGGGTCACTGGCAACTGTGTTTCCCTACCGACAACATTTAGCCATTGATGTACAGTGATGTATAATATACCAATGCATTATTATTATTGAACCCTTTGCCTCACACCCTCTTCTGAAGCATAAACAGCACGAAGCTAGAAATGATCAAAACCACCAAGGATATTTCCAGGTCCGTTAGGATAATATTATAATAATATAAGGCCTAGATATTATTGAGATGTGCAGAATAGGACACTTTGTGATAACTCCCCAAACCAACCCCAAGAAAAGCATAAATAAAATCTATAGGTGGGCCAGATAAAAAAATTTAGGAAAGGATTGATGGAGCAGCAGAAAACAAGATTTTGGATCATTTGAGGCCTCGTCAAGCTGAACAGCAATAACGACCTTGAGCAAGGACCGGCGGAATTGTTTGTTTTGTCAAGAAGAATGGAGAACACAATGGATGGGTTTCTTCACCCATGCATGCAGTGCTCATGGCGCGATGACTTTCATTTATTACTGATGTGTGCCTCCAATTACCTGCCACATGATACCAATCCACACCTCCGAGCTGATACCGGGGGCTGCTCAGAATGTATATTTCCATCAGTTTTACTCACAGGGACTCCTAATATCCTATAGATTGGTATAAGAAAATATATTTATATTTAATATGGGAAATGATAATTGTGTGACCCATCGACCCATCTCTGACTGATCTGTATCCATGTATTACAATGTATGTAACCCATAACAATAAACTTTTCATTGGTCTAAGATACATCAAAAGTCAGAAATCAAAACAAGAGCAATGCAGCAGGTGAATGTTGCGCTTGAAGCATAGCTGCTATGGGGAAATGGTGCTTAGTGGGGCATGGAAAGGGTCGGGTATGGGGCACTTGGCATGTGAAGATGTCGCTGGATAATCTGTTGTCAGAGCAATGGTTGGTGCGAGTAATTATTAGCAAATAATGTGCGATTAGCAACCCCAATGAATTTGCACCAGGGAAGAAACATGCAATTAGCTCTCTACTTGGCAGCTATTAAGAGGTGTTAATTAGGTGCTACTGTGTTCACATCAGCAGGTTTTGTACAAACAGCTGTGAAGCCGCCATGAGACGACACACCGCAATGTGACCTTGACAGTGTTCAGGGGCCTCTAAAATACACAGGACAAAATAAACATCCGCGGAGCTGGGGGCTATGGGGGGGGGGGTGCAATACCTGGCGGAATTAATGGGGAAACCTGGACCATAAACAGCTTCAAGCAAGAAAGAAAATCTTATCCAGTAATTATTGTAAAAGTGAAAAGATTTTAATCAATAAAACCAATCTTCATCATTGGTGGAATACATTTATTCCAGGAAAGGTTTGCAGTGATATACATGGAGAGAAAAATATCTCACAAATGAATCAGAAGTGTCACAAATATCAGAATTTACTAATAATTGTGACACAAGCTCACCAAAACCAAAATAATGTTAATACATTCACAGGAGAATCTCTGAGAATTCAGCTCGTTATTTCCCATAAAACATTAATGGAATTCAGCCTTTAACAACAGGGAACAGAATGAGGAAAAATACTTTTCTTATCCAGCCTGACATGCTCCAAGTTTGGGATTTCAAGTCTGTGATCTTCAATAAGTTAGTCCCAAGATTTAGTCACTTCATTGTCTTTTTCTATGAATATAAATAGATGACAAGTTCTCTTTGCAAGGAAAAGTTTTGTTCCCCTTGTATCCAGAAATAAGTCCCTTCTGATACTCAGCGTTAGGGGTACTAGGGTTGAACCAGGCTCTGTGGGGGGTAGGAGTCAGCAGAATGGGGTTGGGATATATGGTGGCTGTACTTCTATTGAGGGGTATTTTGATGGTCTCATTTGCAAAGGATGAGGGGTGTCATAGTGGCTGCATTGTATGGGAAAGGGGTTGTGTTGGCTGCACTTTATAGGGGTAGGGGGGTCACAGTGATTGTACTTGCTGCATGACCCCTGATCAAGGATAGGATCCATTGAATGGTGCACAGGAAGGGGCCTCATAAATGCTTGGTTGGGAATCCCAATGACTAATAGTCATCCTACAAGACCCTGCATGCTACAAAGTTACATTATAGCAGTCTGATCACCAGATTAAAGGATAATGAGGTAATGTTTCCTCATTCCTGCACCTGATATCATCATCTTAACCAAGGCAAAGTCACTGACTGAAGTACAAGAATTTTTTCTTATGAACTGCTAGTGGCTTATAGCAGCGGTCACTAGAAAATTTTGGTGGTCTGTGGCTCTGACCGGGTTCACCCTGCACTGGGGTCAGGAGAAGGACCCTGCTGGGGGGCTCATCAACCAGAGCTGCGGACCATGTCCCCCGTATGGACACAACCCGAGTGGGTGGGTTTTGGCATTATGATGTCATTCTGGGGGACGTTTCTTCTCCTTTGAGTGACACACGGCCCCCCATGCATGCGCCGTCCAGATTCCATGCATTTAGTGGTCCATAGGTCTGAAAAGGTTGGCGACTACTGGCTGATAGCACAAGCATTGGATGTGGCCATGGAGATACATTATGGAGGGAGTTGGATGTACAATCACAGTCAAACAGATCTTTGATCTCTATATTTGCCAAATGTTTTAAATGTCCATAAAATGAATGTGTACGGGAATATTGAGGGAAGGAAGCCATCTTGTACTGTCTTGTATCTATATTCCAGATATATCTTGTACCAGCACATAATGGAGGAAAAGAGTAAAAATCAGATCTCTGGATGGAGGAGTTGTATGGTGGTTTTCTGCTTCTACCCCAGACAAGAAATTGTCATCCCATCCAGCCGAATCTGGCGCTGATCCCGGCATGTTTACATTTCAGCATTTGGTCTGGTTTTTACAATTGTTCTGGATGAAACAACTAACAATGTACAAAAGTGATCCGAGGCCAACAATTCAGTAAACATTACCAGAAAGATATCTAGCGGTCAGGGGACATGAAGCAGCCACATGTGTGAGAGATAGACATAATTCTTAGAGCGAGCGGAGAGAGAAGGAAACACGATGGCTATAAACACAAGGAGAGAAATGTCTAAGATCTGAGCCTCAGGGACCGCCAATAAAATGTGCCCTGAGCGGCGAACGCAGAAAGACTTGGCACAAAGTCCAAATATATAATAATGGGAACCACAGATGGAAATCCTGAATCCCGTGTTATCCTTCAGGCCACGCCAGGTTTTTGGGTCCTTCATCTTCAAACTCACCTCTGACATTTTTACATTAGAGATGAGCCAAACACTAAAATAACAGTAAGTGGCCAAAAGTAGATGGATGAGTTCCAAATAACTGAGATCAGGTGTCCCCAGTGAAGGGTCCTGGTAATCCTCCATCATACAAAGATATTGCAGACAACTGTGCTCTTCCAGCCTTGTGTTTGGTGATGACCATTTTCTGTTCCCTCATGACTGTGCCCCGGGGTACAAATCCAACTCCATAAAGACATGGGGTCACCAGTTTGGTGTGGAGGAACTTGAGTGTCCTGCACAGAGCCCCGATCTTAAATCTACTGAAAATCTTTGGAATTAATTGGAATGGTGAGCCAGGTCTTCTCATCCAACATCAGTACTTGACCTCCCCAATGGGGGCAAATTCCCACAGACACCCCCCAATATCTTGTAGGAAGCCTTCCCAGAAGAGTGGAGGACAATGTAGCCCTAAATGGGAAGCATTATTGTTCTTGTGATGGAGGGGAAGAGTCATAACTCTAAATCCCTATACTAATGTCCAAAGAGATGGGGCAACTTGTCATGAAATGCCATGGTTTGGAGTAAGGTAACTAACAAGCTTGTATTTAAAGCAACCTACAAACAACCACTAACTTCAGGCTATCCATTGTGCCATCCACATGAGTAGCCAAATAGCATATTGCACCCAGTCCTGTCCCAACCATATGCATGGGACAGCCATCTATGTACAGCTTATTGAGGGCAATAATCAGATAACATTTGGTAAATATAAAAGCCTACCAGGAAAATTGAATGAGAGGGTGGGAACTTACCATAGGTGCAGAAGTCAGCATACCCACCCCTCACACCTATATAACTACCACCTTCTTTTGGATGGAACAGACAATTTATTTACTGAACACCTGAACAGAAACATATTCAGAATACCTTTATACTGAGCCCATGTCATTCATACTGAACCAGTACAGAGCAGTTTATGTTATGGCACATTAAGGGGCCATTCAGGTAGTCATACTCCATCTCCCTAGCTTGGTGACAATAGTGAATGTTCAGGACCTCTTTCTGAAAGTTTTGGCTTGCATTCCAATTTAATACAGAAAAAATACAATTAAACTTCCACAATAAATCCAAACTTAAAACCAAATTGCTATTAAATGTGTCATTATTGCTTCTACAAGAAAACAGTTAAACTTCCTTTATATAGAGATCATTATTTAGCTCCATAAACGTCGCTTACGTTCTTGATGATTAAAAATCCCATAAAAAGAAGACAATGAAATGTGGATGTGTGTACAAGGGAGGAGCACTGATCAGCACTTTGATTGGCTCTTTTACAAACCAAATGACAAACTTTGACTTGTTTATTGACTGTTATAAAACACAAATGTTCATCATTTTAAGCAGCTGCAAATTTTATTTTAGACCTAATGAGGAATCCAAATTGTTATTCATCCGTGTATTTCTTGTGCAAAATTGATGTGAGTGTTAACCTTTGTAGGATCAATATTTATGTATCATATATAAAAAAAAAAATGCCTCCACCCTAAAATCATTTTCATTTGTTTGCTGCTGTAATGCACATAACACAGCGATTTCATGGACATTACGGAAACGTGCATTTTATTGCATGTTATATGTGAAGTGAAGGGTACTGCCATGCGTGGCACCCTAAGTCATGCCTATACTATAATTGGACCTGAAGCAAGCAATGGAGGAGTAAGGAGAAGGCTGCCATGACAGGGGTCTCTTGAAGATGGAAGGTAAGGGGTAAAGGATCAGGTGAGGGCCTTGAGAGAGAGTGGTTGGTGAGGTTTGAAAGGGGGACAGAGATCAAAGGAAGAAAAGAAAGAAGAAGGGTGTACGTGGGTGCCTGCCCTAGGGTTGTTGGGAAGGTTGGGGTTGCTGGGTGGTTAGGGGTCCTTGAAGGCTGTATTAGTTGGAATATGGTTTCACTGGTGGAAGGGACCCATCTGAGGTACGGGGTCTCTGGGGAGAAATGGTCAAGGGACTGCATGCTTAAGATATCATTTCCGAGTCAATAAGTTGTGGCTCGATGCAGCAAGGTGATTTAGTGGCACACCCCAATTTTGTTGCTGGTGGTGATCAGGGCTACCTGTGAAGCCAGTGGCTGATGTTGGGTAGCAAGTATTAGGGGTTCAACTTTTGTCATTATTGTTATATTATTGTTATGTGATATATATGTGAAAAAGAAGGTGAATTTTAAGTAATAAAACAGCCACTGCAGCCATTCCAATCCATTGGTGGTGTGGTAGGGTAAGGGGGGTTATAGTGGGTGTAAGGGATGGGGAAAGCTTCCCAAGGTAATGTGCAATACATCACATATATGCGAACACGCTGTGTGTTTCGGTGCTCTGCATTGGCATAAATGGCGCAGATTAGGTTACAATGTTGCAATATTGCTGATCACTGGGAGATTGAGGACATACTTCCTCTTGTTTGCAGCTCATTGGTTGCTGTTTGGATTTGAGTTAAAGTCAAATTTAGCCAAATAGCAAAGATTTGGTTCGGTTCCACAAAAAACAGAATAATGTTGATATTTGATGAAAAAGTTATGGTTAGAGAGGAGGTTTTGGGGGCCAAGAAATGCTGATTTCCCCTGCTGTGCAGACTGATGAGCTCAGTGGTATTGTACTTGTACGATGTTTGGAAGTTATTGGAGGCTGTGTATGTGTCAGGCAGAAAATGTTACTCTGTCATCATCATCATCATCATCATCATCCTTATCATTGTTTTCTGCCGTCACCGGGGCTCCTTGTAATATATTCTAGCACTGAGCTGCATGGCTCCTGGTGCTCTGCACATTATATACAGAAATGGTTCTATCTGCATTACTTCCTGCTGACACGGGGCTGTTATTTCTTTATTGTGTCACTTGTAGTCACAATCATTTTTGGTCAATGTTATTAAAATAATGAGAATAATATCAGCACATTGGCATCCTGATGCAAACTAGATCTCTCGCCAATGCATAACGTTCTGGGACAAGCACCAAGGATATGCGGCATTTGGGAAAAAAAGCAACATCACTGTTATACTCACATTATACCACTCCATATTAGTGCTTGGCAGTGGAACATTTTCAATAGTGACCCTATCCTGAAGAATCAATTATTTCAGTTTTGACAGCCCTGGCTGATTTCCAGCCCAAATTTCCCCTCCTTATGCTCCTGATGAAGTGCATGATGCGAAACACGTCTGTTGGCCTACCTGGTAAAGAATTATTTTTTTTTGACATTTGACAATTGATCCATTTTGGACTGGTGGTGTTAGGAGACGCTTATCTGGCCGGCAATCCTGTGCTGTGTGCCATTGCAGTATCCGTCCAGCTATGTCACTTGCAGCAGCAAAGAGAACTAAGAAATAGTGGCAACCCCTGCTTCCCTTTAGCCGTGCAGCCCAAGATACTTTATTGGCATCCCCAGCACCCAGTGTGATCATCTCCTGAACTTATCCTGCACTGTCATTAGATGCTGGGGCTTTATATCCCCTCTGCTCTCAGTCCCCAGTGCTTGTTGTAGCATTAAGCTGGGCTTACTAGCTGCCGGTGTGTATTCGTCTGATTTACTGTTGCTGACCTTGCCTGTTTCTGATCCTGTGAATTCATGCTGCCTGAACTGATCTTTTGCCTGTCACCCCAACTCTACTTGTGTTCTGCCCTTGTGTACCCTGCTTGTGTCTTACCCTCTGTGTATAAGCTCTGCTCTGTATTCTGGACTTGTGCCATTTGGAATCTTGGTACTGCTTTATCTATGGGCTCCTGGTCCTCTGCTGGCCCATTCCGAGACCCCACTAAGTCCTGGGGGCAACCATGTGCTGGAAGATGCAACCAGTCTCCCGAGGCTGAGCGGGGGCTTACTATAGGTGAAGACTGCGGCATTAGATTGGGGGACTGGCTTGTGGTGAGTACTGGTGCTGACCAGGCCCTTACAGGTGGACTTTCAATTATATCTTTATTGAACATGAACTTATGTATATTCCAATATAAAGAGCAGAGGTCTTAGAAGGCCACCTAAGCCATAGATTACAATGCTATGGCTACTGGAGGTTGCTGCTATCATAGCTGTAATATTATCCTTATAATACATACAAAGGTATTGGGCTGTTCTGTCCACAACTACCATGCCTCCCACCAATGACCTCCCATTATCATTATGGTCGCACCTTAATATTTGTCTTTTGACCACAAGCCAGCAAGCCGAGGGGAGAAAAAGATTTAAATCCGGCCCTGGTTAAGAGTACCTTCAACGGAGGAATTGCCAATGCTGCCCTATTGTATTGTCTTTTTGCATTATTTGTATTATTACGTTTGCAAATTAGGTTAGAAATATTTTTGTTTATCTTGAATTCAGTCCCATTTTGGATGCATTCTCAATATTAATAATGATAACCCCACAAAGCTGCAGATTGAAAGATTTTGTAATTCCCATGTGACCCCTCCAAATCATGTAATATGGCTCCCCCCCCACTTTTGTCTTTTAATTACAATGCTCCTTAAATGTTTGATGGAGTTTTAATGATATTTTGGTGTATCTGGCTGCGGCTTACTCTTCAGAAAAAAAGCAAAACCAGAATTTTTCCCCATTGACCCCATTGACGTTCGTATTCTGGATATCTCAGATTTTTGAATCAGTTTGGCTGGATGGTCCTAGAACCAAACTGGGACAAATTCATTACCATGATGTTATCTCAGCTCAGATGAAATCACCGACTGGTGCTCATGGTCAGCTTTTTTTGATAAGCAATGGAAAGATCTTGCTGCGTATTGTAAATCTTTTTACAGGTCCACTTTCATTGCAGAAAGATCCCGCTGGCTGCTGTGCAGCTCGAAGCTCCAATAAAATGGTCCTTTTACTGAGTACGGCACATGCAGACTAACAGATGTGAAGCAAACCTGGCTGCATCGGTTGAGTGACTCCTGGAAGTTGATCAGTGGGAGTCACTGGCCCATGTTGTGTTCTAATAGCAGACCCTTCACCTGATAGGTTACTAAAATGTTGATTTTAGAAGCTGAAGTGCGCGGCCTGGGTCAACATCTCTCTAAATATTTGCAAATTATCCGGTCTTTTAAAACTCCATTTTTCATAAGTCAGTTCAACAGATGGAATAAATCGATCTCACCTGCCATGGCCAATCAGGAAGAAAGGTGACGGGAAGGAGGGGGGGGGGATACCTGAGATTCCCCCCAATGTTCCCGATGTCTGCCAGAACCTCATACATCACACTGAGCTCTGAAATGAGGCAGCCGGAGAATACTCAGAGGCCTTGTCTGCTGGAACACCTGATTTCACCTCGCCGGGACCCTCACATGTCAGACCGCTGGAGAACGCTCCCAGATCATGCAAGACGTGATTTTATTATAAATGTGGAAATTTCATATATAGCAGAGCTATCGGGGACAAAGCCGGGTCTGATCTTTCAGTAATTAGCAGCAATTGCAAGACCAGGCAACCCCAAACCAAACTCTACAATTTGTTGGGCATTGGGGAATTGCCCCACCTAATGTCTTCTGTCTGCACCGAAAGCCCAAATCCAATTTATAATTTGGGTGGTTAGAGCTGGAACAAGATGACAACTGAGATAGGGTGGGGGCAAATTCCTGCTATGCCCACTGGAGGCCTCATTATGTTTACTTGGGGCCACATTAAATCTACAGAGGCACCATTATATTTATTAGGGGCAACTTTAGATCTACCGGGGCTTCATATTTTTACTGGGGGGCTCATTAGATACATGGCCAGCCTCATTATGTCTACTGGGGGTCACATTACTTCTACTCGGGGCTCATTAGATCTAAAGGAAGTGCACATTAAATCCACAGAGGGCCACATTATGTCTACTAGGGGGCATCTTTGCATCTAATAGGGGCCTCATTATATTTACTGGGGTCTCATTTGATCTACCGAGGGGCCACATGAAATCCACTGTGGGGCTTATCATATCTTTTGGGAGCATCTTTGGACCTACTGGGGGCCTCATTATATTTCCATGTAAATACATTACATCTCCTAGGGGGCCATATTACATCTATTAGGGTCACAATATATTTACTGGTGGGTAAATCGCACCTACTGAGGGACAATAATACATTGGTTAGGGGCCTCATTATAACTAATAGGGGGTCACATTATGTTTATTAGGGGCCACAATAAATCTTTTAGGGGCCACATTATTTCTACTGAGGGCCACATTTTATCTCCTGGGGGCCTCATCTACTGAGCAACATTACATAAAAATGTTAAAGCACCTCCTAAAGACAGTATTGGGTATTGAAGTTTGTTGTCCTTTTGCAGGCACAATTTATAGCTTTGACAAGTTTGATATCATGTACTTGTGTTAAATTTAATATTTTTAATTGGGGATTTTATTGTGTTCATAAGAACCAAATTCATTACATGTTTTTTTTTTTTTTGGGTGAAAATATAAGTTTATTAGGCAGTTGTCCAAATGTTAGATTTACAGCTACCAGAATTGTATTCTACAGAGCCTCTGCCTTCAGAAAATATGTAATATTCTAGGGGAGGGGAGTGAGGGGCAGTTAAGTAAGCCTAATGCCAAGAATATTTATTTTAATGTTTGTGAATAAATGTAAAATTGCAATAAAACGAATATTTCCAGAAGAAAGGAAGACATTTTCTGTCATCAGAACGAAAAGTGATAAAAATATCCCAAGTAAGGTTGCAATCAAAAGTTGCACTTTCTTGTTCCTTGTTAGTACATGAGCATTGCAACACGCCTGATTGTCCTCTTGTGTAGTTTTTCCACCCCCTAACCCGAGCTCTGCTGTACAGGGATTGCAAAAGATTGATACCAGTCAGATTGAGGTCCTTATTTAATAAATTGCATCACATTTGTCTCGGTTCTAATACAAAGATAATTTTGGGAGACAGTTACAGAGTTTTATTCAATATAAAATGTTTCATATATTCTCAGGATTTTAAAAAGCCTGATATAGGAATTTGAGATTTTAATAAACGCTGAAGTTAACATGCTATCTGGGGGGGGGGGGGACATAAAAACTCAGCAAACTTTTCAATAAACAAAAAATTAATAAACTAAACAGGTAAATAATAATAATAATAAACAAAAAAGGAAAATATAAATATTAATAAATATAATCAATAAAAATAAAAAAAACAATAAAAAAATAAAATAATAAAAAAGTTAAAAAAATATTAAAAATAATCAGCAGTAGTAGTAAAAGTAAACTTTTAACAAAACAGAAATAAACACTCTTGTTTCATAAAGTAAGTTTGTGAGCATTTTTTAAAAACACAATGCACAACAGGAATGTCGATTTTTTTATGTTTTGTAAGTTAAAATTTTAACTGTTATTATTGTGGTATAGCTAAGCCCCAATGTCATAGTGCCTGGCTCTCATTTTATTCTAATTGATTGATGGGATGAATACCATTCCAAAATACTGTTTCTGTGTTCCTAGATTCCATTTTATTATTTAGAAGTAACAGCCCCAATAACTCACCATGGCCATAAACTTCCACCTCTAAACCCAACTCCAAATCTACAGCTTTCTTTGAATCCTACCAACCAAAAGCTTAACTGTTCCCCTTAATATTAGCCTTTCTCTTACCCTCAATATAACACATAAAGCTTAACCATCTACCCAACTTCTAACTCCCTTCTCCTAACACTTTCATGTGTAACACCTAACCCCAAACAAATATCCAATCCTAAAACCTGCCAACCCAAATTCCAGTCCCTGA
The DNA here is from genome assembly GCF_032062135.1 of Pyxicephalus adspersus. Lineage (NCBI taxonomy): Eukaryota > Metazoa > Chordata > Amphibia > Anura > Pyxicephalidae > Pyxicephalus > Pyxicephalus adspersus. Next base: position 43,927,991 of record NC_092869.1, on the reverse strand, counting down.
TCAAAAACCCTCAACCTATCTCTAAACCCTAATTATTGGCCCATCTTCTAAACCCTAATGCTAATTGTCAATTTAACATCTAAGATTAGTTTTAATCTTAACCCATATTCCTAATAATCCAAACTTTGGTCTCACCCCTATGAAATGACCCCAAAACCTAACTGTAAGCTGCTTGCTAACATAAGTCTTACAACACCCAAACCATAATCAATTTAGACTCATTCCTGCCCCTAATCACTAACCCTGAGCCTCTAAACATCAGTCTATAATTTAAACCCTAATCCCCACCCTTATTAAACCCTAATTGATCCAAGTCCTAAAAGTTACCCATAAAAAAAACCCTTTAGCCTTTGATTTCAGTGTAAACCCATCCCTTGTCTACTCAATAATATCATCACTTTACCCTGAACTTGATGTCTAATCTCTAACTTTATTCTTAAACCTCAACCCAAACTCTAAACATAGCCCTCAATCTAAACCTAATGCAATCTAATCCCTTACAGTGGCCATAATTATAAAGCAAAGAATACATTTTGGACCAAAAACAACATTCAAAAAGTCGTATTAGTAGAAAATGCTCACACTGAAACGCCAAATACAATGGAATAATAGTTGTTAGTCATATGGGAAATACAATGACCCATACGTGTTCCTGTGATTAGCATATCTGTCTCATGTAATACAAGTCTAATATTCAATATACCTGCTGCAGTTATATATTTAGGTGCTGCAGGACACCTGATAATTCACAATAATTCACAATAATACTAAACCTTACATTACACACACTCCGAACTTTACACCTAAAACCAGCAATGGGGTTCTATTTCCGGAGACTCTGGGTAACATGTGTATAGAGATTTTTGCTATAGTCTTGTCCTAAGTCTGAACTCTACCAGCAGACAGCCCTAAGGCATGACAAAGCCTGTGCCCTCCAAATTCCTGGAGAAGTCTCACATTTCCTGGAGGTCCTCATCTGAAACAAGATCTAAACTTTCTAACAGGCTTCTAGGATGTTCTCAGGGCAGCTTATCCTAACAATTCAAGGTCCAACTGGGCGGTCATAAAAATGACAGTTTTAAGTCTCTCCGGAGAGCCAAACAAACAATAAGAAACTTGAAATTTATGTCTGTGGTCCCTGAAAGTCTACAGAGACCGAAACTTTAACTGGATTTATACCTTCATTATCCAAACTTGGGGCTTCCGGCTTAGCCATTCAGAGAGACTTCAAGGTCTGGTAATAGGAAGATTGGCCCGGCGTGTGACCTATGTACAAGGATCATGTTGTCAGCCTTCTATATCCACCATAATAAGTCAAACAGAGATCAAGCCATGACACATCAAATCCACGTGGCCCTTTATATATCTCAGGGCCAAGTATAGACCACCTCCAAGCGCTGTGCAACTGGCCTCTAAAAGCCTTTCATTTATTGCCGGATGAATAAAGGTTTCAACTTCTCTTTTTTATTTTATCCCTGATCATGCAATAGAGAAAACATTTCTGTATACATCTGTTCAAAGTAAAATCATCCCTGACCCAGATAGATCAGCAAAAGAGAGAAAAGCTTTGTGTGCAATCTCAGGTTCTATAAACATTTTCTCAGGACTGATACAGACATTAGAGACACATTAGAAATTACAATCTCTTTGATGAGCAAGATGTTAAAAAATACTGATATTTCTGCAGAATCATAGAATGAATCAATATTTTACAGCACAGACATACAAATTCAGTGTCATATAAACCACTCCTTGCTGAATTTGCTCTGATATATGATGGGCCTGATTTATTAAAGCTCCCCAAGGCTAGGGAAGATACACTTTCCCCAGTGAAACTGGGTTATCCAGCAAACCTGGAATGGATTTCTTAAAAGTAATTTGTTGTTAGTTTAACCTCCTGGGCGGTTCATTTCTGTCTGGATTTATATGTCTTTTTTTCATACCTCACAAAATATGTCCAATATTTAATACATTTGATAATAAACTTTAAATAAAAAACACAAAAATCTGTTAAAACGCGGGTGCATAAATAAATGAAAAATACTAAAATCTGTAATATAACTGTACAGTAGCAAATATATATATTATTACTTTGTATTGGATTTAATACAGTTATTTTGTTTTGAATACAGTACAAAATAATTTGAAATTTCCGTCACGCTCCCTCATATGCACCGACGAAATCTGGGTAACATGGCACTGGCTGTGCTTTTTTGGCCTTGGATGGTGGAATGGCTCAGAAACACATGGCAATAAGAAATGGGCAATTTGGGCTGATCTGTATACAAGTGAGAATAAAATAATTTCATCCAAGTCAATCAATTAGAAAATATGAAAAAAGAGACTCAGGATGGTAAATGGGTGAATAATATATAAGGAAGGATATATACAACATTAGCGTTCAATGTTTCCCCAGTTTGAGTTACATAAATGATAGGAGCTTTAAATTAAACCCTAAAATAAATCATCAGCCTATAGTAGTGTTGGTATAAAAGAAATGAGAAGCCTGTCCCCTAAACTATAACATCTTTATATTTCACACATCATAACTTCTAACCCAAATCCATTGACCAAGGAGGTCATCCAATCTCTACTGTATATTACACCAAATAAAATTATTGTTTTATGGCAAACACAAACCCAACACCTTCTAATCAAACCCACCAGCCCCAACCCCGCACAACCTATCCAACATGTTTTTTATTTTTCTACCCCTATGACGCAAGATAAGCTAAACTGAATCCACCATCTGGGTCCATTGGCTTCCTTGTTTTCAGGTGTGGGGGATAAATCATCCAGCTCGGCCACAGGACCCTCATCGGCCATTCCTTTACTGTTTGTTGTAATTGTTGGGGTCCCCTCTTCTAACAAGACCTTGCCCTGGACAGCCGAATGAAGATGTCCAGGTCACACAGGTAGTGTAATTATCACCTGAAGAATCCCTCTAGGTATAAACAAAGAAAGACAGAAAACATAGGCTGCGTACACACGTAACGACTGCACAATGCATGAACAAGTGTTGTACATACAGCACCATTCTGCTCTACGGAAGGGAGAGGTGGGAGAATGAAGAAGCTGAACCCCGCTGCACTCTCTCCCCCTTCACTTTTATTACGATCGTTCGTCATCCATTGTCCGTGGATCCTCCAGGATGGTCGTTCAAACCATGGACGATGAGCGATGTACACACGCTAGATTCTCGTCTGATATCCTCCCTGAGCCAAACATTGGACAAGAACTATTGCACGTGTGTACGTAGCCTTAGACCAGAGTGTTATGTGCAGACCGAAGACATTATCAGGATCTGGACAAGATCACCGGACTGAAGCACAAAGATGGCTGTTTAATGGTAAAAGATTCCATTTTTTTATTCCTAGGTGTGACCCCAGTGAAGAAGTTTCCCTTCACCTCCTCCTGAGAAAAACTGATAGACATTTGAACCGAAAGCAATGAAAAAAGTTTTTTGCTGAAGTTTACAAGTTTGCAGACTTGATAGATTCCAGTACAGCAAAGAAATCCTGATGTGAGCGGGCTGAAAGGGTCAAGCTTGGTTTGAAACCATTTAAAAATGAGCTTTTCTTGTAGTTTTTTTTCTTCCTTTGCGGTGAGACATTAGGGGAGGAAAATGAGCGGCATGGAGAGTCTCCTGTGCACGGGGAAGATGAACCTCTGACTCTCAGGTGTAGCCAATGAACTTTTACAGATAATGCATCAGTCTAGAGGCTGAACATTCCTGCAGACTCGGCCCGACCATTAGGCCTGCTGCTTAATAGAACCATTACAGAGGCTTGCTGGAGCAGAGAAGATTTGTGTGCAATTTGCTCCAGCCAAGGGTAATGAGAGCGTCCATTAGGCCCTCGTCATTCCTTACACCTGACTGTTCCACAACAGAGGTTGCAATTTTCCAGGAAGCCAGCGACATTTAGAAATTAATTTCCTAATTGTGTAGATTTTGGACATTCATATATGTACATTATCTCCACAATGTTAACTCCTTCGCTGACCCGGGGAGTCTTTATGTAAATCCCCTCTCATGCTGCACCCATCCAAAGTTGCTTTGTAGCTACCGATTCATTTATTTTAAAAGCAATTAACCAGGAAGTGGAGCTAAACTCCGTCAGTGAAATCTTATAGAAATTTTATTGTGCACCTTCCTTGTAAAAGTTGTTTGGAATATTACATATTGCATATTACATTTGCAGCTTTTATTAGAATAACCTCTGTCCATGTTGCCTTGAACACCTTTATTAAGGGTTCTTTTTGTTACAACACTCACCCCATCTCCTAATTGTGCTCCTGCATTGCCTCATTTGCTACCAATGGGGACTACAAGCGGCACACTTTGCCCAGACATGGTCCACTGTCGTCATAAATTAGAAGCCGGGACAGAGGACGTCCTGGATGTGGCTGAAAAAACCTGAAGGAGTTCTGCTGAACTGAGATTATTTTCAATATGCAATGCATGGAGTAAACTCAACGTCATCCAGGATTTGGATCTGCAGTGGTAAAATTTAGTTCAGAGATTTTGGATTTTTGGATTTTGGATAAACTCAATTTTGCATTCAGCTCCACTGTCCCGGCTCTCTACTTCACCAACTGTAGTAGAGCTTCCTCGAGGCCAGAAATCATTGACCTGGGAATGAATTAGATCCTAAAGAAATAAATCATCAATGCAAATTTAGTTATTGTTATTATCCAGTATTTATTTAACGCCAACATATTACACAGCGCTGTACAAAGTCCATAGTCAGGTTACTACCTGTCCCTCAAAGGAGCTCACAATCTAATGTCCCTACCATGGTCATACGTCATTAATACAGTCTAAGACCAACTTGGAGGAAGCCGAGTAACCTAACTGCATGTTTTTGGAATGTGAGAAGAAAACAAAGTACCCAGAGGAAACCCGGGCAAACTCATGAGAACCTACAAACTCCATGCAGATAGTGTCATGACCGGGCTTCAAATCCAGGACCTAGCGCTGCAAAGGCCAGCGTGCTATTGGGTAAATGAGCAATAAAACACTTTACAGCCACACATATCACCAGATAAGAGACACCTGAAGGGGAGTAAAAGGAGCCTATTGATTGAAAACATCCATATGACATCTTTGCTGAGATAAGCCATACAGAGAACCTATTGATATTTTCTGAGTCATATTTGACTCATAGACTTGCTTTGAGAAGCAGATAAGCATGACTTGTGTGCAGCACTGTAAACCATAACTTGTATATGTAAGAGATGGATGAGAGGAGCATTTTGCTTTGAAATAAGCCTCAAATTTGGCACAGGGACTGCTAAAAGAAATTAGTTGCAAACTTAGTTGTCCTCATACAGAACTACAAACACTACACAGTCGCATAAGAACATCAGAACAACATATTAATAACATTGTTTCAATGAAATAACACCTTTTATGTACATAAATACATTTCAGCATCTCTACTGAGATTGGGTCCAGGTGGGTAACCTGTTTGCCTGTCCCAGCCTTCCCGCTGTCCTTGACATTTCATTTTATCTCTTTCCTCATATAAAGTTTTAAGAGCATTCGTGTTGTGCGGAGAGTCCCACCGGGAAATCTAACACGTGCAATTTTATGTTCTCTCTATACTTCCATGCATCTACTTAACACATCGGTGACTACATTCCTGCAGGGTGGCTCCGGAGACTCTCAGTGTGTTATTTCCAGTGTTCTGGTTCTTTACATCCCGCCATGTTTTCCTGTGTTTTATCCATAAAGAACAATTTCTTGGGTTGTTGTCACAAGGAGGCTTATTTCTGAAAGGTCGCTATCTGCTGACCTCTATACGGGTTTATATATGTAGCAAACTTGGAATTTTATTTCAGTGGAATCACAAACCAAAAAAATTCTCCAAAATGTTCATAAAAACCTTGGGGGGTTCTTTATTAATAAATATCTATGCCGGGAAATGTCACATTGATGGCACCAATAAATACAAATCAATAGGAAGAGCAGTGCAGGGTCTCAGAGCATTGAAAATAATGAAACATTCATTCTAAAAAGGTGGAACATAGAGCAGCATGGAGGAATGAGGGTGCCGTCCCTCCTCATAGTCCTGCAGAGGATGGGGAATAAGGATGAGGTTTAGGTTCAGTTCCACAATGGGATCCAAATTAAATTCCACCGACCACAAATTTCCTAATAACTTATGCAGAATTTATGGAAACTTTGGCTGGTTGTGCAAATACAGAGTGATCAGCATTTCTATTGGCCAACTTGGTGGCAAGACAAAAATCAGCAGGTTCTATATCAATGGTTTTACAGGACCATACATTGAGTGAACCCATCTCTACTGCGAAAAGAAAGAAATGATGAATGTCGCTAATAAACAGTCCAGTGCATTGTGCTCCAATCTTTGGCCCTTCACCACAAATCACATGGACTTGTTTCAGAAATAGCTTTCATATCCTGATCCTGGCATCAGAAAAATGTTTTGGGAGCACCAATGGAAGGATTATTATCATTATATTAGTTTTACTTTATTGAGTAGAAAAAAAAGCCAACACGTTTTGGTAGTGACTCTCCTCCTTCCTCATGGCTGGTATTATAAGGAGGTATAGAAAGCATCATGCAGAATTCAGGGAGGAGGGGAGATGTTCTGCAGAATATATAAAGCAAAGTGAGAAATGTCATCTTCATCCTGCGGTGGGCGCTCTAGTCTTGGCCGCCATTACTCCATTGAGATAATCTGACTTTATTTTGCAATCTGAGCCGACCTGAAATAAAGTAAAGAAAATGCAACTTGTATGAAATTTCTTTTTTCTTCTTCTGAACATTTGGAAATATTTCTGTAAATGTCCAATGAAGATTGCGAGTTGCAGTTTAAACATCACTTATGGGTAAGAAATGGGGCAAACCTTTAGAAGTGTCGTCTTCCAGTAACTAAATCAAAACTTTTAAAAAGTTTTGTAGAATCTGGTAAAAAGTTTTCTACTCAAACCCCACCATAGGAAAACCAAAAACCTGATTGCATTATATATGTGTTTTCATTTGCCAAGAGTTCTTCTTTAAGTCATTAAAGTTACAAAGTAAAAGAATGAAGCAGTGTTATGCACATGTACAGTTAGCAAGGCATGCTGGATCTTGTAGTTCCTCAGTCTGGCAGTGATTGTTTGGCACTCTGCTCATGTTTGTTGTTTATTCTGAGAATTTATAAATGTGATTTGTCCCGATTGGCTCTAAACACATCCAGATGTCGGTACAATGCACGGCACTCCGGCTCTAAATCCCATCTTCTCCCCGTCTTGCATTGTCTCTGCGCCGTTATCATGGATATTCCAAAGAATTCCCATGCTGGGTGTTATTATAGAAATGGGGGGAGGGCAGAAACGAGGGGGGTCTCCGGAGAAATATACTGCAAATCGCAGCAATTATATTTCCTCTGATTACCGGGGCTCCGACGCTTCATCAATGCCAGAAAACAGCTGATAAAAGCTGCACCTAATTCTACGGGAAATGAGCCAAGGCGCAACATTACTCACATATAAAGCGCGTGTCACCCCACCCCCACAGGGCCCGAACTGAGGGGACCAATACATCTATGGAGTCATCACAGACCCCAAAATACTCTGCTGGAGGACTCTGCTCCTTCCTCTATAACTCTCCTCTCCTGAATACTCTGCTGGAGGACTCTGCTCCTTCCTCTATAACTCTCCTCTCCTGAAATACTCTGCTGGAGGACTCTGCTCCTTCCTCTACCATGGTTGGGTTTTTCTTGTCTTGGTGGAATCACATTTTCTTGTTGTTTTTGGTGTAATTATCGCACTTCTCAAAGTGGAGCAGAACGGAGGAATATTTCGGAAATAATGAGCAGGTTCACCAGGAATAATTAGATAATTGTCCCCCTCCCCATTACACTCTGACCCCCCTGGGGAGGGCTGGTCTATTAGCGCTGTTATTAATGTCTCTCCACTCTAGGTGGCCGCCATTATGGAGCTCCATCTCATCCATCATGTGCAGAACGCTCGCTGGGGTCCAGGCAGGGGGGGGAACCTGAAGGTCAGAGAGTCCTTAACCCCCACCACCTCAATCTTTCACTTGGTGCGGGGGGGGGTATCATGTGTTTACCCCATTAAACCTGCAAGATACATCGGGATCAGCAGGACATCAATGACCGGGGAAGAATCTTCAATAAATTAATTTATTCAGAGCTGGAACATGATCTATGAAATACAATGATATAATAATTATATATATCACATGACTTCAAATATCCCCAAATCCCTATTGTCATAAATTGCAGCCTCCCAGACCTAGGACCAAAAGGAAGCAATGAGAGGGCAGAGGGTGGGGAGACCATGCTGGATTATGGAGTGACCGCACTGTGCCTGGATCCCAAAATCTGCATGCGATGGGCAAATTCAGGCTGCAGAACGCTGAGACATGGAACCCCCAATGGCAATGCTGGGCCGGGACCCCCAATGATTCTTCTTCTCCCCACGGTCAGTTCATCATGACTTTATGTTCCCAAGTGTCAGAGTTGTGGGATCCTTACGTGTGTGTTTTCATTTGGGGCCCCCAAGTCTTGGTGTGTCATTTATGGTGGGCAAGGGGCAGTGTGCCATTTTTCTGAGACCCCCACGTGTCAGTATGCCATTTTTCCTGGACCCCCACGTGTCAGTATGCCATTTTTCCTGGACCCCCACGTGTCAGTGTGCCATTTTTCTGAGACCCCCACGTGTCAATGTGCCGTTTTTATTGGATCTCCAAGTGTCAGTGTGTCATTGTGTTGGGACCCCAGGTATCACTATGCCATTTTTCCTGGGCCCTCATCTGGCGGTGCCATTCATCTGGGTCCCCAAGTGTCACTGAGCCATTGTTCTGGGATGTCAAGTGTCAATGTGTTGATGTACTGGGGCCCTCAAGTGTCATCATGTCATCATTCTAGATCCCCAGATGTCAGTGTGCCAATGATCTGGGATGTCAAAAGTGAATGTAATTTTTATTGCATCTCCAAGTGTCAGTGTAACATTGTGATGGGAACTCAAAGTTTACTATGTCATTGTTCTGGTTGAAAGTATTCCTGTGCCATTGTATTGGGACCCCAAGTGTCAGCATGTCGGTTTTCTGGGACCTCCAAGTTCCATGGTACATTGTTCTTGGACCCCTAAGTGTCAGTGTATCATTGTCCTGGGACATCAAATGTCAATGTGTCATTTTTCTTGGATCTC
>NC_092869.1:43916840-43917775 GCF_032062135.1 Pyxicephalus adspersus | reverse complement strand
TCGGCGTGTCACTGTTCTGTTCATGGTGCACATTCACTCACCTGTTGGTCCCGGATCCCTGATATCAGTTGTCCTACAATCCAGGACTGTAGAGAATATCACTGATACTATTATCAGGTTTGATTGTGCGATTCCTGCGCCTGTCCTATTATCTCCCATAATGCATTGTGAACATTCACCCATTCCTTCTGTTATCTCTACATCTGGCTGCGATGTGACAATTAGAATTTACTGCGCTCATCTCCTCGCTCTGATAAATATCCACTCAGCATTTCTGCTTTGTGATTCATCCTCGCTGCTCGCAAACACCAAAAATCTGGAACACTTCGGGCCGGATTAGTATGATGGGGAATTTCATGGCCTTTGACTTTTTTTCTTTCCTATTATTATCGGATTCATTTTTCTCAGCACGTTTCGTGGACACAGAGCTGTGATGTGAGTCAGGCCCGGTCGGACCGCGCGGTGATGTTTGGGATTACGGTATCACCACCTTCCACCTGGAGCTTTGCCTGGCCAAACAATTCCCCCGATTATTACGATGCAAAGCAAACAGCCGCCGGCCAAACGCCGCCCTCCTGGCACCCAACCGGGAATTAAAAGCTTTGCCAAGGCAAACACTCGGGTACGTTACACCGGCACGCTGGGAATAACTTCTCCTGAATGCGGGTGAGAACAGACACCGACATTTATCGACACGCCGGCTCGTTCTGCAACATTTTCTATATAAATGTCTAGTTACCGGCTTCATTCACTCCATTGGCCTGGAAAGTCTAAATCCCTATAACATTCACTGGATTCAAAGTGAATGTAAACCCTGAGAATGATCTTCCTGTGTTTGTTCTGCCCTCGTCTGCTTAATATACAACTGAAAGTGTTTTATCTTGAGTATAAGGGGGATACAGAAGGTAGAAGAGCTTACAATCTATTAGGGTATA
>NC_092869.1:43849491-43915899 GCF_032062135.1 Pyxicephalus adspersus | reverse complement strand
GTATAAGGGGGATACAGAAGGTAGAAGAGCTTACAATCTATTAGGGTATAAGGGGGATACAGAAGGTAGAAGAGCTTACAATCTATTAGGGTATAGGAGGGATACAGAAGGTTGAAGAGCTTACAATTTATTGGGAGTATAGAGGTGGATACAGATGGTGGAACTGCAGTGTCACCCCATATACCCGGCACCTTGTAGTGCAGCACAATAAATGGGCCGTCCCAGACCACTGTGCTCACCTTCATATACCCCAGCTGTTGTGGAGGTCTGCTGGTGCGCATAGTGCCTGGTGAATATAATGGTGAATATTATGTGATCAGTATGAAAATCATTATTACAGCATTCTGCTCTTTCCTGCACGATGAATAATAATAATTTACAATAGTCGTCTCATTTGTCTGCAGCAATAAATAAGTCAGATTTGAGAATCTCTGATTCAGGAATCCCCCTGAAGGATAGAGGAAGGGGGAGCATGAAGCTGACTGTAATGTGCAGCTTTCATCTGATTTACCTGTGTCAGGTAACTGACAGGTACGAGCTGCAGCTGGGCGGGGACGTCACTTACTTTTATTGCATCGTCTGCATTTAGCCACCCTAGGGGCCAAAATTGTCAGTGAATCTCATAATTCATTCGGAGCTCACAAGGGAACAATCTCTGCACTGATGTAAAATGCATAATCTCCCTGCGGATCCGGAACTGGAGCATTCACCCTGCACTGGAAGGACGCAGCGCTGCCGCACATCACTCAGCATAAATGTCATTCTGAACATCAGACATCTTTAGTTTGTATTTTAGATGTATTTTAGATACGTATGCTCTGCACAAATATATTACACAGCACTCAATATTACATAACCCATAAAGCATTAAAGAGGACCTGTCATCAGATATGCCTTGCATGTAACACTTTCAGGTATTTCTCAGCTCTCATAGTGATCACTGCACCCCCTGACAATGCCGTCATCTGCTTTCCTCTGCAGAAGAATGGAGCCATCTTTGTTCAGGCATCACCTAGAGCCACCATCTATTCCTGGACTGATATTCCAACTCGGAGGTGACACAATCATATAAATCCCTGACACAAATCAGCCTCTGCTGCAGCCTCTCATCTACAATGTTGCAATCTGATCACTAGGAGGGAGACGACTGAAGAAATGCTTCCTCCTGCCTGCAGCAAACTGATGACATCATCTCAGCCTAGGCAAAGTCACTGACTGCATGTGAAAGTTATGGATAAAAGTTGGAGCTTTTCTGAAATACGAGACTGTTGCTGTGTATTGTGAATGTATTCAGGAAGACGTGCATAGCTACAACTTCTAGATTGTAAGCTCTTCGGGGCAGGGTCCTCTCCTCCTGTGTCACTCTCTGTATTCCTCTGTCATTTGCAACCCCTATTTAATGTACAGCGCTGCGTAATATGTTGGCGCCATATAAATCCTGTTTATAAATAATAATGACAGGTGCATTTTAAAGACGATATATCTGGCTCGGGGCACAGATGACAGCAGCATTGCAAATTATTGGGGAAATACGCCGGATTTATGATATGAGTTAGTTACCTTGATTCAGTACGTCATTTCTCTTCTCCGGATTGCTGGTGATTGGTACATGTGGGGTTCCGCCTTAACATGCACAGTGATAAGAATGAACACTGCGGATATAAAAGATTTTTTTTTCGCGTTATCCATAACAAATATCCAATCCCAAGCTGAGTGAAAGCGGAGATAGATTGCGATTTGCAGCACACCTGCACTGCATTAGAGATAAGGGACCCCCCCGGGGGGATAATCTTATCGTACCGGAAGATTCGAGGAATTTACTTGTTAGTGGTGGAGGAGGCAATACAAGGTCGTCCTTCCAGATAAGGACACAGGAGGACGCTCACCTATGGGCTATCTGATAGCAAAAGATTCACCCAAGATTCAAAGCATGCACAAAACATTTATTTATATTTATTCCTGAAAAGCCACAGAGGAGAAAAATCCACTGATTGGGCACACAAACCCAGATTTTACTTTGTGAAAGGGGCAGTGACATCATCATGGTGCATATACGGGGGGAGGAGGGGGGGTCAGCAGATCTAAATTAATTATTATGGCATTAAATGCAACTAAAGTCTTCTTTATAAAGAACTATGCAAATCACAAATCCAGACTCTGCTGTGTGATGTACAGTCCTCATAAAGTGATCATAAACCTTCTTTTATCTCCACTAACTGAGCAAAATCCTCCTTCATTTCTGTCTCACCTCTTTCCCTCCCAGACACTGCAGATTTCAGGGGGAGGGGCCCATGTGGCAATCCTGGAAATAGTGGGTGGGGCTGGGTGGGGCCAGCTGATGATTGACAAATTGCAAGCTTGTGAATCATCAGTGACATTACTGATAGCCCCGCCCCCTCTCCTCCTCCCACTGCCTTGTAGGAGTAACAATGCAGCTCTGGATTCAGGATCAGTGCAGCATTGTTGTCACCCTATCACAGGGGACTGCATTAGATGGGCTTTATTGGCAGGATCAACAGGTTACTTTGCAAGAGGCTAGAAAACGATAAGCTAAAATGAACCTTTAATTGGGTGCTGCAGCACATATTGGTTTTGATGGGGAGGATGGGTGGTCATAGTTTTGTTTTAAATGCAAGCCATGGGACTATCTGAATGCAACCTGATTTGAGTCTCTTGAAGTCTTTACATTCCCCCCATCTATACATCGTATGAATCCTGTGCACCTTCAGAGTGACAATCCGATAACACAGTGAATGTTATAACATGACAATGCAAACATTCCCTGCAGGGATTCATTCTGAACCACAATCCATTCTTCTCTGTCACCTGTGGCTGGCAGACATCACCGCTGACACTTTGCCAATCCGGACACAGTAACTAATCACTCGCTAATTAAATTTCATTAAGAAAACTTAGAAGGAAGGCGATGATTTTACTGCTGAGTCAGCAATTGCAGAATTTATTGTAATTAATGGAACAAAAATAGTCACCTTGTCAATGTGAGGTCCAGGGGGCCGCTGTAAAAACATTGCCCCAAAAAACAGAAACGGGGTGCAAAACTGGCTTCCTAGATTTCAATAAAAGTTCCATGGTGGTGAAGCCGCAGGTCCAAGATGTTCAATAGAAATATGGGCAACAAATAGGAACTCTGCAGAAAGTCTCCTGCTATGAGATGCATGTATGGGGGGGGGGGGTTATCTGCAGAGTTTGTTCTAAGTCGTCATCCTTCAAGTCCAAGTCGAGTCCCAAGTCATTGACACCAAGTCCCAAGTCAAGTCTCAAGTCACCAAGAATTTTTGCAAGTCATGTCCCAAGTCACATCACTTCATTTATCAAGTCATACTTCCTCCCCCCATTCCTTGCATTCTATCTCCACTAAGTTTGTCTTTCTTCGCTGACAGCTAAAGGGGACGGAGAGAAAGGCAGTGAGGCTCCTGTAACACCACCCTCCTCCCCGCCCCCTTCAGGTGTCAGAGGAGAAAGCCCTGGACTTAGAATGCAAGGAAGGCGGAAAGGAAGGCAGTTTTACAGAAGACTCACTGCAATTCGAGTCGCAAGTTGCTGGACAAACTCCCCAAGTCGAGTCGCAAGTTGTTTATTAGGTGACTTAGGTCAGACTCAAGTTCAAGTCGCGCCACTCAAAATCCAACCTCTAGTAATCTGCCCTTCATATGAACCAGGACTATTACCCCAAATTCTCTATCCCCAATTCTGGTCCCATCAATGCGTCTGTGCAGCTTCCATCGCACCCCAATTTTCTGTACACATGGCTCATTGCCGCCTTCCATAGTGCCGATGGGACATCGCCTGTCTTTTCTGCAATAAAGGACCTGCTAGGTCACAATGTTCTACTTTTAAAATTTTGGTTCAGTATTAAGTTTGGAAATGGTTTGGTGCATCCATGACCCAAAAATTCTCAACTAGTAAAACAAAAATCTTTTTCCAATCTCATGGTATTCTGTGTTGTAGTGATGGAGTCAGGATGGGTGAGCGAGCTGCAAATACTGATAATGTTATTATGATATCCATACAATAATCAGACTTTCCCTCTGTTCAGGTAAAGTGACCTCGTTTTACCGGGGTCAGCAACGCTCGGCACCTGAAGGTGTTTGTACTCCTCCCATTGTGGTTCTGTACCATCTGTAATAATAATAAGGAAACCTCCCTGCACATCCATGAGGCCGCATTTATGAGGAATGCATTCCACTTTATGCATGCTTCCATTCCTTGTAATGGTCAGGAAATAAATAAATACATGTGGAAGAAACGTGCACCTCTATAGTACCGAGTTGGACCCCTTTTTGCTGTCATTCTCCTTTGCACAGATCCAATAGGGTGTTTGAAACATAACTCAGGGAATTTGCTCCAAATTGACATGATAAGATTTTATTCATGATGGAAATCTCACTTCCACCACATCTCAATGGCATTCTATCAGATGGAGGGTCTGATGACTGTGGGGGCCATTTGAGTCTGGTGACCCCATTGTCTTGTTTAAAAACCATTTGGAGATGATCTAAGCTTGGTGACATGGCTTGTTATCCTGCAGGAAGTAGCCATCAGTGGGTATTAGGGAACCCAAAGCGTGCCAAGAAAATACCCCCCACACCCTTATGCCCCCATCAGCCTGAACCTGGGATACAAGATAGGATGGATCCATGTTTTCATGTTGTTGACGCCAATATACAAATGTTGCAACAGAACCTGAGACTCATCAGAGCACAGACCATCAGGCAATGCTTTTCCAATCTTCTATTGTCCAGTTTTGGTGACCCCCGTGTAAATTGTAGCCTCAGGTCCCTGTTCACCTCTGACTAGCCCCAGATGTGGATTCCTGCTGTGGTCCTTCTGCTTGGATGTGTGTGTGTTCAGAGATGCAATCCAGAGATTCGATCAAATACAGAATGCCTACAAAGAGCTGTATCTTTTTTTTTTTTTGCTAACCCATCATGCTCTGGGAATCTTGATTGCACATATAATCAAAAGTTTAAAACTTTTAAGGTAAAAAAATTTAATTCTACAAGACTTATTTTTTTCTGTATAGATTTCTCATGTGTTGTCTCTTCTATATAGTAACCTTTTATACATTGGTTTCTCCTCCGATGCTGGAATAGGTGACCCCACATTTACATTCCTTTTCCCAAGTCACCTGGGACATTCAGCTCATGTTCCACTGTTTTAGCTGGCATCATATTGGAAGCGACCGGCTTAGTTAACACAGAATGAAGCAGAGCTGCCGTCTCTTGTCCAACGTTCAGGGAGAAGAAAAGGAAGAAGAGAAAATTAGAATCTCATTTGATGGCTCATTTGCTGCCTTTAGATCTTCCTGCCCTCTTCATATACCAACAAATTGCAGACTGGGAAAGCGAATAATATCATTAAATACGCCCACACCGAGAAATCTTTATTGTAAGAGAGAAATCTCAGAGAATGGAGCTGTGCCAAAACGTTTGTCTTTATCCATTAGGGAAGAGGGTGCCAATGGGCACATCCGGGGCAAAGAAATGACAAATATAAGCAACACAAACAGGAACTATCAATACCACAATGTCTTGTCTGCTGAATTCAAAATGGAACAACAACTAAATGTACCAACAAACCCTTCCAACTGGATGGCAAGATGTAAAAAATGCTAAATTCTATAAATAGATTATATTGTACAGTCTGTGGTAGATGTTAATCATTAGAGATACATGGCTAAAGGTGTGAATTGCAGCCTCATTGCTCTTGTTACCCTGCTAGGTGGCAAAACACATAGAAAGCTTTTTTGGTGCCCATAAAAAGTTTTTCATCGATCCCTTAAAGTTTGCAATGTTTGCTTTGTTTTAGGTTTACAATATGATTACAACCTTGGACTTGGTTTTCTGGTTCATGATGTTTATCTGTGTTGACCTTCCATGATATAACCCTGTCTGAGCACCAACCTGCCCCAACTTTGCCTTCTTGCCTAGCTAGTCAGGAGTTCATTTCAGCAACCACCAGTTGGGTCAACCTGTGTAGACTAACTATAGATACAGCAGTCCATGCATCTGCTATGGGACCAAGGACGGGGATGGGGCTTGCAAAGGAGGTTTTAGGATGTCTCCATTCCAGAAGAGCTGATATGAGATGCTCAGGGTCATGCTATACGATTTAACTCCTGCCAATCACAGATCACCTTTGTATCCCTCGCATTCATGGAAGGACATAGGGAGGTGCAAAGTGTGCCAATGCACAAGGGCCCTGGACCCTCCTCACCCAACTGGGGCCTTCACAGGAACCTCAATTTAGTTCTGCACAGGAGCCGATTGTTGGCTACGTCCCTCATGGCCCCCATCTGTGCGTGGATTTACAACCTTCAGAGCTTCTTGTCAACCCAGCCAGCTTTTTGATATCAACCCTGTGCATCTAACAATCTTCATGAGACTTTTATTAGTCTATAGTAGTGTCCTAGTTATGGTAAAATCTCTCCTGCTATGTCCTTGATTTAGATTGTGATGATTACAACATTGTCCCAACTAACATTTCCAGCTGTCACAGATAGAGAAACCACTGGAAGCTCCATCAAAATACGCTTATTGAACCCCATGAACTGAAGTTGCACGTATTTGTGGACTGTACCCTAGAAGGGTCCCTCAGGGAAATCCCAACAATAGAGGAATCAGGAGATAATATTCTAAGACTTAAGGGGTCATCTTATCAAAGGACAATTTGCCTGCCTGAAAAGCGGCATTATTGATGAACCAGTGATGCTATTTGTTGTTCACTCCATCTGTAGGTCAGAATTTTTTAGCAGGCTCTCCACTTTTGGATATCACCAGGCATTATGATGGCAATCACCAGATCCATCTGACCTGATGACCACATTTGGATTGGCACAAAGCATTTATCATTTTGATTATGGCAAATGTGATAGGCTACACTGGATATCGGAGGTGTCTGATTCAAACAACCTGATTGCCATTTTTGCAGCCATACTGTAAGCCTATGGCTGGAACAAAAGTGGGAAATTGGGTAATTATGGTACAATGATTGCCACTGTAAACCCAAAAGGTTGGCTTTTCATAAAAGTTGCATTGTGAAGGTGGCGATCAATAAAAAAAGAGTGTCGCCCTTTTGATCCCTCTGATCTCTCCATTTTGATAAATGACACCTTTAGATTCTTGCAGGAGGTTGCATCCTCCACTGCTAACACACAAAAGAGAAGCACCAAAACTTCTCACAAATTCCTCATTTTCAAAGCATTAACATCAGAATGTCTTCTTCCCGAGAAACGTTTGGTCTGGGTTGATGTACCGGTGACACATCACACATCTGCAATCCCTCTGATCAGCCAATACCTGCCATTGTTAAGGGGCCGGAATGGCGAAGGCCAAATTATAGAAGCACTTCCCTCCCTGATTAAACAGCGTGAGTAAGAAAAGCGTCTGCTGGAGATTGTTTAATGGCTCAGGTTCATTAACAACCCTTTTCTGGGTGAAACATTAGAAGGAGACGGATGAGGACTGCAAAGGATTTCGGTTTGATGGAGCCTCTAGAAGACGACTGATCTTAGGCTGACGATTACATCCAGATGAGTTTTTGTTGTGCCAATTTTTTTTTTCCCGGTTAATTTTCCAGATAAGACAGTGACATTGAGCTGCGGGTTTTATGTGGCTGTTAACACATGGTAAAATAACATGCTTTGTGATGTCTCCATTACCCTGCCCAGTAATGTTCACCGCTGAACATTCACGCTGATTGAATTAAACTCAGGAAAGTTTTTTCGGCTTCTTTTTCTATTCTCCTGAACATTCCTAACCGTCATTTGGGACAAGCTGGATGTGGAATGTTGTTTATAAGGAGAGATTTATCTAAATTAAACGAGTATGTGCGAACATTAGAGAGGCGAAGTGCTGAGCCAACACTATTACAGGGAAGGGTGGGAAGTGCAAGGCCGCTGGATGCTTCATGTTAAAGGGTTTAGTAATATTTTCAAAAACAGTGACACTGACCCCCCTAAAAATATTCAGACTTCTAGATGACGTCTGGATTGTCATTATAGATTTGTGGTCATACAAAAGCAATTCCCCGAAATACACCAATCCATGAACCACTGTGGGCCAGCAGCAACTCTTCTCATTGCATTGCCCCTTCTCAATGGTGGATTTGTATAACAGGAGCAACTGAAATACAAATTAAATGTTAATAAATCATGATTGCTTTAAGCAATGGTTGTAGAGACTCCTACTGGCTCATATATGTTTATTGTGTTTTCTAGTCCCAATAACAGTTATGTCAGCTCAGCACAATTACAATATATTGGGGTCACAGCCTCAGAGTTTCCCTTTCCACCTCTCTACAGTCTGTATTGGGGTCACATCCATGGAGGTTTCCATTCCACCTGCCTACAGACCGTATTGGGGGTCACATCTATGGAGGTTTCCCCTACAACTTCCCTACAGTCTGTATTGGGGGCACATCCATCAATGTTTCTCTTCCACCTGCCTACAGTCTGTATTGGGGTCACCGCTACAGAGGTTCTTCTTCCACCTCTCTACAATTTGTATTGGGGTCACATCTATTGAGGTTTCCCCTTCCACCTCTCTACAGTCTGTATTGGGGTCACATCCATGGAGGTTTCCCCTTCCACCTGCCTACAGTCTGTATCAGATACAGATTCCCCTTATTTTCCCGGGACAGTCTGTATTGGGGTCACAGCTACAGAGATTCTTCTTCTCCCATCAGTCTGTAATGGGGTCACAGCCACAGAGATTCCTCTTTCAGCTCTCTACAGTCTGTATAAGGGTCACATCCACAGAGGTTACCAGTTTTCACCCTGGGGAAGGGGACCCCAATGCACAGTCTGTACTGAGGTTACAGATACAGAGTTCCTCTTCTCCCCTCCCCCCTTATTGGCGTCACAATTACACTGTTTTCCTCTTCTAACCTTAGTGTGTATCAGGGTCACAGTCACAGAGGTTCTCCCTTTCCCCACTGGACATTCTGTATCGAGGTCACAGCTACAAATGTTCCCCTTTCTTCCCCCATGCAATCTTTACTGGGGTCACGGCCACAATTATTCTCTCTTCTCTGTTTTGGGGTCACAGCTGCAAAAATCCCCCATATCCAACTTAGTATTCTGTATCAGGGCCACAAGCCTAGAGGTTCCTCTTTATTCCCCCATACAATCTTTATTGGGGTCACAGCCACAGAGGTTCCCTGTTCTCACCCTGGACAATCTCTATTGAGGTCACAAATACAAAGGTTTCTCTTTCTTCCCTATTGTGGTCACAGCCACAGAGGTCCCCCTTTTCTCACTTAGAAATTCTCTATCTAGGTCACAACCAAAGAGGTTTCCTCTTCTCCCCCAAGGGCACCCCAATGCACAGTCTGTATTGGGGTTACAGCTACAGAGGTTCCTCTTCTCCCCTCAGCCTATATTGGGGTCACAGTCACACTGTTTTCCCCTTCTCACCCCAGTGTGTATCAGGGTCACAGCCACAGAGGTTCTCCCTTTCCCCCCTAGAAAATCTGTATCGAGGTCACAGCTACAAACGTTCCCCTTTTTTACTCCATGCAATCTTTATTGGGTTCACGACCACAAAGATTCTCTCTTCTCCCCTTGGACAGTCTGTATTGGGGTAACAGCTACAAGGATCCCCCATCTCCAGCTTGGTATTCTGTGTCAGGGCCACAAGCCTGAAGGTTTCTCTTTCTTCCCCCATACAATCTTTATTGGGGTCACAGCCACAGAGGTTCCCTGTTCTCACCCTGGACAATCTGTATTGAGGTCATAAATACAAAGGTTTCTCTTTCTTCTCTATCTAGGTCACAGCCACAGAGGTTCCCTCTTCTCGCCTTCAGAAATTCTGTATGGGGGTCACAACCTCCTCCTTCTTCCCCCAGACAGTCCATAACCCCCTCAGGTCTCTGTTGAGCAGTGACACACAGTGCAGTTCTGGGTGACCCAGTGCCACCAGTGTGCCGCAAGCAAAAGCCAAGGGATGAATTAAACACCAATTTAACACAGAGATCGAGTTTGTTTTCTGGCCCCGACAGCCTGAAAAATGATCAGCAACTTCACAGCTGCCCGACAAATGCGATGACACAGGTCACTGCACCCGGCTGGGCAGGAGGGGGTAAGGGGGAGAGGGGTCTGTGTCATTTCACATTATATGGAGGAATCTTCCATTGTAATACCAAAAAAATATTATTCTAAAATTCTCAAAATGGCCCCATAATCCAGAGATAATTACAGCTTGGGCTTCCCATGACAAATTTCTTGTGCCAGGGCAGCAAACCAATGGAATGAAATAGGAAAAGGAGTTAAGGAATTGATTTCTAAACCTTTTATATATCATCCACCAATGGCGGTGAATCTTCTTTTGCCACCAGCAGATTGTAGATTCCACAGAGTGGGCCTTTAACATCACCGACAATCTCAGAAATGTAATAAAACCTACAATTAAATCAAATGAATAAAGAAGACAACATTGTTTGTTTGTCCCTTGTTGGTGCATTTGTAAAATATGTGACATTTGTGACGGGAAGGAGCGATGAACGTCCCTCTCCCGCAGGATGACAGCGCCGTTATTACTGGTGCAGGGTGCTCATTAGTCCGGCGCACGGAGATTAAAACGGATTGCAGTTCTGGCAGAAAATAGCAGGGCTGTGGGTAACATTTGGGTGACATTTCTCCATGGCGTGTCTTCCTTTGATGGATATTTTCAACCTGTGCTATCATTTGTCAGCAAATTAACACCTTCTATACCTGGAGGCATCACAAGTGGTGGAGACAAATTTATGTGTAGAAACAGCAAACTGCAAAGTCTGTAGAGTTTGTTACAGAAATGTGAAGATATTCAGCACAAAGGGGCATTCTAACCTGGGGTGATAGATAAATGTTTGGTGAATGTTGGAAAATTTAAGTCCCTTCTAGCTCAGGGATCCTGTTGGTGAGATCCCTGTGCTGAGTTGCAATGCAACTCCTTGCATTGAGTTCTGGGGTCTATATACCTGCTGTACCCAATATGAAGGGTTTCCCACCATCTCTATGCTAGGTTCCTGGGTCTATACACCTGCTGCACCCATTATAAGGGGCTCTCACTATTCTTGCACTGGGTTCTTGGGTCTGTAAACTTGCTGTGCCCATTGTGAATGGTTTTGGCCATCCTTGCACTGGGTTCCTGGGCACCTACTGTGCCTAATATGAATGGCTCAGATGATCCCTATGCTGAGTTCCTGGGTCTGTACTCCTGCTGTGCCCATTATGAAGGGCTTCCCACCATCCGTACACTGAGTTCCCAGGCCTGTATACCCACTGTGCCCATTATGAGGGGTTCCTACCATCCCTGTGTTAAGCTCCTGGTTCTGTGCACCTGCTGTGCCCATTATGATCATAGATAATACTTGGAGTTCTGTAATAATTTGCACCATTGGTGTCTGCAGACTTCGACCCTCTAATATTACCCCAATCTGCTTGTCCTGATCCCTCTCCACCACTGTGTCATTACCACCATTGTTGAGTTGAGAGGCGCCAAGTGTTTAGCACAGAATAAATGAGGGACGCCTCTACAGTTCCTATTATTTCCCAAGCACAGAAAGTTGATCTGTAATCCAACTTGTTCTATGATGAGATATTAGAGAAACATTAAACATATTTTGCATAAGGGGACAGAAGATACAGAGGAGATCTCCATTGCTCTGAATCGCAGGAATAACCAATTCATAGCAGACAAATCATTTGTAAACCAGCAATGAAAAGCTGAGGTCAAGGGCAAGCAAAAGAATAATATTGAAATGGCTGAGTGGCTCAGTGGTTAGCCCTCCGGCCTTGCAGTCTGCTTGAATATTACCTAGGACCTGGAGTTTGTATGTCTTTCCTGTGTTAATGTAGGCATCATATCCCGAAAACACACAGGCAGGTAAATTGGCTTTAGATTTCAACTTTTCACAGAACCCCAATAAAGTCCATAGGGGATGGGGGGCAATCTCAGTTCTGGCAAGGCAAAACTATTGATAAACTAAAGAAAGCTCCAGTACACACTCTCAGTATGGCTCCTTTGACCCCACCTTTATTAGGATATTGGCTGGGTTATCCATTCCTTTAAATTATGGAGTCATTGTTGTAAAATCTATGGTAGCAGTTAGCCTGAACCTCATCCTTGGACCTTCCCATTGGTTACATTGAGTACTGATGTCATTAGGCAGGAACTGCTCACGTCTTCCATGTCTTCATTGTCAACAGCTATTTCTATTTAATTTAACAGATATTCCTAATTTTGATTGTTTAGCTCTTGCAGCAGCTACATTTGCACCCATCGATTCCAGCTGTCCCGGGTGCAGACGTTAGCTGTTGTCCAGCATGCTGGAAATGTCTTGGTTTGATTTGTAGATCTTCTCCCCAAGGGTCTCCTACATAACCTTTTATAACTCTTAATGTTTCCTTTGTATCTGCAGACCTCTCAGACATTCCTGTTTTTTTCAACGTTTTCAACTCATCCCCATCTTTCCCTGAGATATCAGTGATTATTCTTTGTGCATTCTGTGCCGTTTAGTGGCATCAATTTTTGATTAGAAATCTATTTTTGGCTTCCAGCATGCAATTTCACTTCCCACATTGCATTATTCAAATGCAGCACATTTGGGTAACATGCATTTTGGATGTGATAACAAAGTGCCTTCCTGGAGCTAAATTAAATGGGGTCACATGAGTTGACCGCGCAGAAATTGGGGTCAGAAGTATAAGACAAATGTGGCCAAATAAAGTAAAAAAGACATTCCAAACTTTTCTGAATTTTCAGAGAGAATCAGTGGGACTCAGGGTGAGCGGAAATGAAAAGTTGCATTAAATGTGGTCACATCAGTGGGGAAAAGTGATGTCGGAATTTGCCATTTTTTAATGAGCCGTACTATACCTGTCAATGAGAGCAAAGTATGGGCTGCAGGTGTGGTGGTACAAGCACAGGGGAGGGAAGAGGGGGAGGAAGATGGGGGTCAAGTGCAGAAGTAAGAAGAGCGGGGAATTTGGGGTCAAGTGCAATGGTAACAGCTGAAGGGAAGATAAAAGGCACCATGGAGGGGGGAAGTATACAGCTGCCATGGTTAGTCATCAGCGGAGTGCAGCTGTAGTGATGAGTCTGAAAGCAAGATGGTGACGAGTGCCTGGGACCAGACGTCTCTTTGCAATGAACATTCACGCATGCCTTAGCTGGCTTTCACCATCAGATCATGACAGCTGTCCACAAAAAAACTGTCATATGTCAGTGGCTCTGAACCAGACTGTCCAACAACCACTCCATGTCACTGGATATTCCAGCATCCATCATGGAAAGTTCATTCCTTTAGGGGCTTTTTAATGTTAAAGTAGATGCAACCCTTAATGAATGACAATTACTCAAAATCCATCAAACAATTTCCTACAATTACTTAGAAAATTAGGAGTAAAAGTTGATTCACACCAATTTTTTATTAAATCCAGTTGTGTAAAAATTCAGGTGAATCCTGGGTGATAACATTCATAATGCGTCCCCACCCTAAGCTGACCAATAGGTGGGATAAGGAAACAAAAGGAAATTATTTGTTTTATGAATTGGATACAACTTATCAATGTTCCAATGTTGTAATAAAAGTCCCTGAAGAAGCAGAGTCAGATCTGCAAAACGCGTCAGAAAGAAAAATCTAGAGGACCAAAAGTGGAACTATATGTAACAAATTATAAAACTTTTTGTAACAAATTAAAAAATAACAATTTTTTTTTTTTGGTTTGTGTAACTAATAGAATATCAAAAGATTGCTTGGTATGGTTCAGTAAAAATCAATCAAAAACAATAAAAATGTTTTCAATATTTGTTTGTTGGATTACATGAAAGTTTATCTATGCTGACAAAGTCCCCCAATTTTAGTGGAGAATTTGCTTTGTTATAACATTAATAAATAGACCCCTGGGTTTGCTGTATGCGCTGCGTATCCTACAAAATAAAATATTTGATCCCATCTGGAACTGAAATTTAACATTTTCATGCATTCTTTACAAATGCCTAAAAAATCCAAAATGTTATCTATTTTCTGAAAGCAGAGAATAAAATAAGGAAATATTATACTAATAAAATGATAATAAATATTCTCATTAATACAATATAGGAAAATACAATTAAACTATTTTAAATAAAAAAAAAAAGTCTTATTGAGGAAATCGTTTTTACATCTGTCATTCTATAATATTTTCCATGATAGTGGCTTTTTCAGGACATTTTTTATTATCTGATTTTGAAGCAGAATTTGAAGAATGAGAAGCGCTACAACATCTTACCCCTTCGCCAATCACATTGCCATTTGCTGGTTTGGGGGTCTCCGCTCTTTGCACATATCCGGGGGCCCTCCTGCTATTTCCAGCAATACCTCCTCTTGTGATCCATAATAGATCCAATTTCTCAAATGACATCAACTTTTCATTCTTCCGCCAGGTCTGCCCGTCTGCGTCCCACAGATGAAATTCCTAAGCTGTCGCACCGAGAAGTTGTTTAGACAATATGGCCGCAATGTTTACATTCCATCGGCACACGGATTGGACACCTCCGCGCTACAGTAATGAGGAAAATGTAATCCACATGCAGCCAGGCGCGGACGGCAGATTGACAGCGACGGACAGATGTAACGCTGTGTATTGGATTTCAGAAGACAGAGAAGTATTTTTATGGAGCATCAGGAATGTTGTCCTATTGCGGTGTGATGGATTCCAATAGTGTTACTGTTCAGTCAGATTCAGATCAAGTTGGATGAACAGCCAAAAAACCGAAGCGAGACAAATTCTACCTGTAGTGAGAAGATTGTGAGGCTGAACTATATACAAGTTCATACAGACCCTGTTATAACCATGAAATGCATTCTGCCTATCTGATGTCACCCACACACCCAAATATATAAAAGAAACGTTAAATAATAACATGAAGAAAAAACACTTGCACCCCACCTTACCCCACTTCTTGTAGTTGCTGGTGATATCATTCTGCCTACCTGCTGCCTCCTGGAGAAGCCGGGTACCAAATCCCCCACAAATGCAGTGTTTTAGGTAATATTTGTGTTATAAATGTTACAGTAATTTCAAATTGTTGGAATTGTTCAATTTTTGAAATTGTATTTCAATGGCAGTAATTGATTCCCACCAGGGAATGTCAGCTTTCTTGTTGTATAACTTTAGCCCTTGACGTCTATTATTACATAACAGTAACATAGTCCAAATAAACTTTGTAAATTGTCTCTGATTATTTTGATTCAAAAATTTAAAATGAAAGGCAACACTATTATCTTTATACTGTTTTTTTTTCTTGATTATTTCACTATTGTTTGACTGTTTAAATTAGTAGTTAAACATGATGATCAAATAACAACCTGGAAATCATTGTACACATTGTGCTTTGTTTGTTTTTCAGTAAAGGGCTCCCTGTTGTTTTATTTGTTTACATTCATGTGTTCAATCATCTTATTAAAGAAGGAATACCTGTAATCTCCCTTATTAAAGACCTCCCAAAAAAACTCTATTGGGTGGTAGGGGATGTGGGGAAGAGGCCCTGACTGGGAATAACTCAATGTTGAGAGTAGGCATGGTCCGGTATGGTACAGGAAGGGGGGATCACATACTTCTTGTCCCCCTTTCCTTTTTTTAACGTACATGTAAGGCCCTGGTCCAGCAGCAGTGCTCACCACCAGGGCCCCCGCTCGGGAGGATAGTTGCATCGCCCCAGGAATAGGTAGTCTCAGGAGTTGTGTGTGCAAGGTAGGAGGTCTGGAGAAGGACTGACAGGGGACCAGGAGCCCACAAATAATGCAGCACCAGGATACCAGCAGAAGCAAGTCCGAAATACAAAGCCAGAGGTCATACAAAGGTAATCAGTCCACCAGACGAGGTATGCAAGGATAAAGAAAAAGCCGAGTCGGGGGCACAGGCACAAGGTCAGTCCAGGCAGCACACAATTGCAGGGTCAGGAAACAGACATCTCAACAGTACATTTAATGAATGAACAGACCAGCAGCAAGTCAGCCCAGCTTAAAGCTACTATAGGTAGTTGGGGACTGTGAGAAGAAAGTCCTATCAGCCAATGGCGGCATGAGATTGAGACCAGAACTACTCTGCCCATTAGACTTTACTTGCATTATATATATATATATATATATATATATATATATATATATATATATATATACCTTTAGAGCTAAGTTATATCTTCATCATGACCCTCCCATCATCATGGCTTCCTGCACTTACCTTGACTCATTGGACCTGATTTAATAAAACTCCTCAATGCTGGAGAAAATATACTTTCAGCAGAGAAGCTGGGTGATCCAGCAAACTTGGGTTGAATTTCTTAAAAGTCATTTGCTATTTGTTAGGAAATGCTTTTAATACTGGACCAGATCACCCAGCTCCACTGATGAAAGTATATCCTCTCCAGCCTTGGAGAGCCTTATTAACCACCTGGGCGGTTAGCCCGAACCTGGTTCGGGGTAGCTAAAAATATAAACAAGCGTTATCGTGCAATCTGATTGTCATACAACATTGTATGACAATCGGATTACAACTGAAAAAAAAACACTTACCTTGTCCCCGCAGCTCCTTCGGACACATCCGTCCTCTTCTGTCTTCTCCCAGGGGTTTTCCGGTGACATCGCTACATGCGTCGGTGCGGGCGGGAGACGGGGCGGGAAATTACAAATCACTTTGTATTGGATTCAATTCAAAAAAGCTGTATTGAGTCCAATACAAAGAAATCTTTATATATTATATAAATAATTTTATTATATATATATTCTATAAGCTACTGTACAATTACATTACATTACACACTATTTTTTTTTTCATTATTCATTTTCATTAATAAATTCATTAAATTTTGGACATATTTCGGTGAGTTATGCCTAAGAATTATAGCCTACAATCTAAAATAAATTTTCATGCAAAAAATGTAATGCTTTTTGCATGGAAGTACGGAAAGAATTAGGACGCTCGGCGTTCGTGTACGCGCCCCCCGGCGATTCCTGATGATGTCAGTGCATACGCCCGTTGACGGGGGTCGTAGCAGTAAATTCAAGTATTTTGTATTGGATTCAATACAAAGTCCTGTATCCAATCCAATACAAAATAATACAAAATATATTTATGTGGTTTTGTCTATAGGTATGCATTCTTGTTTAAGCTGTTTTTTGTGTTTTTCATTTAATTTTTATTATAATTTTTATTGTTATTTATTTTTTTTACATGATTGTGTGTTTCAAACTTTATTATAATCAGAATATCTACTAGTGCCTTGTTTGAACATATTTCTGTAAGGGACAGGTCTAACAATTTATAAAAAAAAAAAAAATTGTGAAAAACAGTGTACCGCTTTTGGTACAGAAATCTGGAAATCAGTGAAACGCCCAGGTGGGTAAATCAGGCCCATTGTACCAGATCATTTATTCAAGCATTGTGCTGCACTGCTGCTGGTGCTTGGCATATTAACCAATCATCACATTACCTGCATTGCTGTCTGTGGGGCTGTTTTTTATTGTTTCACTTGTAGCCAAAACCACTTTGTGTTATATAGGGGGAATGTTATTTCTTTATTGTGTCACTTGTTGTAAGCAATGGGCCCCACAGAGCTGCAGATGAACAAAATTTCAG
Organism: Pyxicephalus adspersus; assembly: GCF_032062135.1. Classification (NCBI taxonomy): domain Eukaryota; kingdom Metazoa; phylum Chordata; class Amphibia; order Anura; family Pyxicephalidae; genus Pyxicephalus; species Pyxicephalus adspersus. Next base: position 43,898,279 of record NC_092869.1, on the reverse strand, counting down.
TTTTCTTTGTAGCTCACCAAGGATGATAAAATGCCCTCTCTGTTTTATTTTATTATCATTGTGTTCTTCATGGATTTGATGGTCTTCTAATTCTGTTTCTGTAAATATAATTGCTCTAGTTTATCCAGAGACATAAGCAAACCACCAGAAGTTTTCCCCATTGGTTTCAAGGGTGTTCAGATCCAAGAGGTTAAGAATTCAGAATTTTTGTACCAGGTTGGATGAACAGCCAAAAAAACGAAGCGAGACAAATTCTACCTGTAGTTAGAAGATTGTGAGGCTGAACTATATACAAGTTCATACAGACCCTGTTATAACCATGAAATGCATTCTGCCTATCTGATGTCACCCACACACCCAAATATATAAAAGAAACGTTAAATAATAACATGAAGAAAAAACACTTGCACCCCACCTTACCCCACTTCTTGTAGTTGCTGGTGATATCATTCTGCCTACCTGCTGCCTCCTGGAGAAGCCGGGTACCAAATCCCCCACAAATGCAGTGTTTTAGGTAATATTTGTGTTATAAATGTTACAGTAATTTCAAATTGTTGGAATTGTTCAATTTTTGAAATTGTATTTCAATGGCAGTAATTGATTCCCACCAGGGAATGTCAGCTTTCTTGTTGTATAACTTTAGCCCTTGACGTCTATTATTACATAACAGTAACATAGTCCAAATAAACTTTGTAAATTGTCTCTGATTATTTTGATTCAAAAATTTAAAATGAAAGGCAACACTATTATCTTTATACTGTTTTTTTTTCTTGATTATTTCACTATTGTTTGACTGTTTAAATTAGTAGTTAAACATGATGATCAAATAACAACCTGGAAATCATTGTACACATTGTGCTTTGTTTGTTTTTCAGTAAAGGGCTCCCTGTTGTTTTATTTGTTTACATTCATGTGTTCAATCATCTTATTAAAGAAGGAATACCTGTAATCTCCCTTATTAAAGACCTCCCAAAAAAACTCTATTGGGTGGTAGGGGATGTGGGGAAGAGGCCCTGACTGGGAATAACTCAATGTTGAGAGTAGGCATGGTCCGGTATGGTACAGGAAGGGGGGATCACATACTTCTTGTCCCCCTTTCCTTTTTTTAACGTACATGTAAGGCCCTGGTCCAGCAGCAGTGCTCACCACCAGGGCCCCCGCTCGGGAGGATAGTTGCATCGCCCCAGGAATAGGTAGTCTCAGGAGTTGTGTGTGCAAGGTAGGAGGTCTGGAGAAGGACTGACAGAGGACCAGGAGCCCACAAATAATGCAGCACCAGGATACCAGCAGAAGCAAGTCCGAAATACAAAGCCAGAGGTCATACAAAGGTAATCAGTCCACCAGACGAGGTATGCAAGGATAAAGAAAAAGCCGAGTCGGGGGCACAGGCACAAGGTCAGTCCAGGCAGCACACAATTGCAGGGTCAGGAAACAGACATCTCAACAGTACATTTAATGAATGAACAGACCAGCAGCAAGTCAGCCCAGCTTAAAGCTACTATAGGTAGTTGGGGACTGTGAGAAGAAAGTCCTATCAGCCAATGGCGGCATGAGATTGAGACCAGAACTACTCTGCCCATTAGACTACAGCTGAACCCTCTAGGAACATTTACTAGTCCCAGGTTTGATCTTTGGCAAACACTTTGTATTAGAAGCCCCAAGTCAGATCTTGCATTAAAAATTCTCACTTAGTTAAAAATTATTAAAGATCCGGGAATCATTGTCTCTGCACAAATGTCTGTTATTCCTGGCTATGAGAGTCGTATTGTTCAGTGTATTGTTGTAGATGTAGCTGGAAGTAATGGCCCATTGAGTGAGCATCCAAACCATGATTATTCTTCTCTGCTTTCAGTTTTTAAATTTTTTTGTTTCTTTGTTGGGACAGAAGGTGAAATTCAGCCAATAAAGTGCTTGTTTTATTACAAGTCCTAACTAGCAAGAACAATGGAGATAAAACTGTACATTTGTCATAAATAAACTGATTTAATATCACACTGTGATAATATCTCATGTACAGTTGCAGCTAATAAACACATTTTACAGAAAAAAAATAAATCCAGAGGGAAATATTAAGCAGAATGGGGGAAGGGAAGATAAAAATGTTCTTCTATCCTTCTCTTATTATAGGACAGGAATACATTGAGTTATGATGGACAGGGGGGGGGGGGTACCCTGCAATGTGCCTGCCACTTAGCTAAAACTTAAAAGTTGTCCATGCAAAAACTCCAGTTATGGAATCTCCTTCAGATTGACCAATCAATCACATTTACAGCTAAAAATTTGTCTGTTCCTGATTGGGTAAAAAATAAAATATTAGTAAGAATGCAGAATATTTACAGAATGACAACCAATACATAAAGGAATACAATGCAGAGGGCAAACAGGGACATTATGTGCAGGACAGGAGTGGAAAGAGTATGACAAGGACAATATATGAAGGAGAAGAGTGTGGAGAGTATGACAGGGACAGAATTAGCAGGAGAAGATTAAGAAGGATATGAAAGGGGCAGTTTGTGCAGGACAAAAATGAGAATGGTATGACAGGGACAGAATGTGCAGGAGAAGAGTGAGAAGGGTATGACAAGGACAATCTGGGCAGGAGAAGAGTGAGGAGGGTATGACAGGGACAGTATGTGCCGGAGAAGAGTGAGAATAGTATGACAGGGGAAGTGTGTGCAGGAGACAAGTGAGAAGGGTATAAAAAGGACAATTTGTGCAGGAGAAGAGTGATAAGGGTATTACAGAGACAGTATGTGCAGGAGAAGAGTGAGAAGGTTATGACATGGGAAGTATGTGCAGGAGAAGAGTGAGAAGGGTATGACAAGGAAAATTTGTGCAGGGGAAGAGTGACAAGGGTATGGCAGGAGCAGTATGTGCAGGACAAGAGTGAGGAGGGTATGACAAGGGTAGTATGTGCAAGAGAAAAGTGAAGAGGGTATGACAGGGGCAATATGTGCGGAAGAAGAGTGAGGAGGGTATGAAAGCGGCAGTTTGTACAAGACAAAAGTGAGAAGGGTATGACAAGGACAATTTTTGTAGGAGAAGAGTAAGGACGGTATGACAGGGGCAGTGTGTGCAGGAGAAGAGTGAGGAAGGTAATACAGTGTGTGAGTGTGGACAGGATGGCATCCAGTGTATGCAGAATCGAAGTATGAAAGGTATGAGTATGGTGAAAGAGAAGAGTGTGGTGGGTATGAGAGGGACAGTATATCCACAACAGTGTGCAGGGGATAGCACCAGGCCTTATATTCAAAAAAGAAGTGCAGCATGAATGTCAGGGGTAATATATTTAGGAGGCTGATAGTGGATACGAAATCAGCGGATTTGTGCCAGGTGTATGACAGTTGGCTGCACATGCAAGTATAGAGTTAGGAGGGTATGACTAGCGGAGGAGTGCAGGGAGTATGGCATGGGCAATGTGTACAAGAGAAGAGTGCAAAGGGAATGACAGCAATAAATGTATGAAGAGAAGGGGTGCAGGGGGATGATGCAGGGGTAGAAGAATAAATAATGCAATACATGGCTCTGCTCATGGTGCAGAATTCAATATTGGGTTCTGTAAAGTTTCTCCCTTTCTCCCTCCCCCACTCCTTCTTTTTTATTGTCACAAACATGGCGGCTCGTTAGTCATTCATTATTCCTTAAAGCACAAAGTTGAGATTCGCCAAGCGCCTTTTCTTCTGCACTGCGTTATTGTGTAAATCTATGCAGTGCGTTTCTGTCATGCAGCAATTACAGTGCGCTCACCAGCAATCACATACTCTATTTTTAATTCTGTTCTTCATATCAAAGCCTATAGATGTGTGTTAATGAGCCACAGCCGAACAAATACTGTATAATGAACTCATTACCATCATCAGCGCCAGACCGATCAGCCAGGCTTCTGAATGGCGGAGTCCAAGGTGGAACCTGAGTACAATGCGGTTCTGGTCAGTGGTCAGGTAATAAGCACCCTTAATCCCTCTCCCACTTCCCATCTCAATTGTTTAGTTTGGGTGATTTATACCACACCAGGGATGTTATTTTGGGAAAATAGAATTAATGGCGACATTTCCAGTGAAAAATGTAAATTTCTTTTAATGAGCTGCTTTGGCAAAATTTGCATGAAGAATGTATGATGTTAGTTTGATCCTCTCCGAAAGGTGTAGAGTAGTTTAGGAAGGTTTGGTTGATTTATTTAAAGTGGAACTAAACTAAAAACAAAATCTCCCTCGATGGCACTGGTCCTTCCCTCGATCAAGTCTTGCGTCGCCTTGGAATTCCTTATTGTCCAGGTGCAGGAGAAGCGCCAGGCGCCGCCATCTTCAGTTTGCTGTTCCATCTTTTTCTTCGGTCTTCTTTCTTCTTTACCCGAACTCGCACTGAACAGGTGACATAGCCACTATGAAGGGGAAAAAAAGAGAGCTGATAAAACTGCACATGTGTGAGATCGGCAACTCTTTCCCCTAGGAGGAACAATGCCCCTTCCGCTCATGCTTGATATCAGGGCATGTGCAGAAGGAGCAGCCAGAGGCTCCTGGGATGCGTGCCGTAGGTATCCCGGGAGGCTCTGCACTCCCATTAAGTCTTGATCGTGATGCTGCACCCATTTTTTTTTTTAAAAGAAAAGGGTTGTCTACCCTTTTATGAAAAGTAAAAATGTTGAGTTTAGGTACGCTTTAATGTTCTTCACATTTATGTTTTTATTTATTTTTTTACAGCAAGTAAGTAGCAAAACCAGGTGAAAGGAACTTCTGAAACCCTCAGAAGACAATTCCAGTCCATGGTATCTTTAAATAGCACAAACTAGTAAAACATTTTTGGCCACTTTTGAGTTTCCCCGTCTTGGATGATCTCACCACCAAGAAACCTAAAAGTGAGGCAAACAGTTACTGAACCGACATATTAACAGTTCATGAACAGAAGCAACACCTGGCGTCCTAAACATGTGGGCTGGAAGATCTGAGATGACACAAGTGACTCAGAAATGCAAATAAGTGCATTGTGGGTGTGGATTTAATTCACATCTTCCTACGGTTCATGTGTACAAAGACATACAGATCCAGCCAAACAGAAAAAAGATGCACCCTCCGCCAATTACCTGTGATTAAACTTTGCATATTATTATCTGTTAGAGCGAGAGTGCTAATCTTCCATTTTCCAGTGACTGTTTATTGTTTTCAAGGCCTTTAACATGGTAGAACTAATTGACAATAAATGTTCTGAATTACTATATGCCTAAACGTGTCTGGACCAACCTCCAGATGATTGGGTTCAGGTGTCCCCAGTGATGGGTCCCTCTAACATTCCATCACACAAAGGCATTATAGGTAATTAGGCTCTTTCAGCCTTGTGGTCACAGTTGGGTGAAGGCCACCATGACTGTGCCCCGGGGTTCAAAGCCAGCTCCATAAAGACATGGGGTCACCAGTTTGGGCTGGAGGAACTCATGTGTCCTGCACAGAGCCCTGATCTCAACCCTACTGAACACCTTTGGGATGAATTGGAATGGTGAGCCAGCTCTTCTCCTCCAACATCAGCACCTGACCTCACAAAAGGGGGGCAAATTCACACAGACACCGTACAAAATTTTGTGGAAAGTCTTTCCAGAGGCATGGATGGCGTTAAAAGTGGCAACTCTATATTGATGACCATGGTTTTGGAAAAAGACAACCAAATAGGTTTCTATCCTATAGGTATGCTGGTCAGGTGTCCACATACTTTAGCCATAGATTTATATCAGATTGTTGAGCACTACATTATATCAGATTGTTGACCCTTGTAGCAGCTTGCAAGATCCCATCAAGTCTATCAATGATAATGTGGATAATGTGAAACATTCTCTGCAGCTCCTGATTTCACCCAAATGAGTGCAAAAAATACATGCAGAATAGTTTTGATTGGGATACTAGTAGATTTTTGGGCATTATAGAGTTTCATTAAATTGAGACATATTTATTCTTCATTTCCTAGTTATTTGAAAAATGTAGCACTATGACAAAAAAGTAAAAATGATAAACCACACCTTTGTGATGCAATGTGGTATTTTGAATGTCACCACAGCTCCAAAGCACAATGCAATACAAAGTACAGTGGTGCTCTGCATTGCTAATATTGGTGTGTTGGCAGCCAGTTCATTATTTGGCTACATAATGCAATGCTTGATAACATACATATGAGTTCAGGGTCTGAATGGTGTTAAGTTGTTTTTTCCTTTGCATGAGATGCACCATTGTTGATTGATTCCCCGATAGCAGAATTCTCATTATTATTACACAGACAGAAGTTTACACAACCGACTTGAATAATTTCCTTGTGATCACATTACTGAGATGGAATCATTGTAACTGTAATAACTGTATATAGAACTGTAAATGTTATAAGATGAATTACAATAAAACACTCCGAGTGCCAGACTTGTAATTATCTGTAGGAAGCGTTCCCACTGGAAGGGAAAGGTGTGGGAGAGGAGTACCGAGAACATGGATTTTAACATCTGCAGGATGTGGGCTGGGATCGGTGTAAAACCTTTCTCTGGAGAAATATAAATGACACAAAACAAGATGAGGGAGCTTTGTATATAAAGGGATCAATAAAGAAACCCTGTCACCCACCCAAAAGAAGTGAAAAAGGACCCTGCAAAAGGCAACATGTTTGTACCTACCGGTGCCACCACCTGTTCCCCAAATCTTCCTTCTTCTTTATAGTCCTACCCATCAGCCTCTATATTACAAATATGGTACTGACCTATCGAACCTCAGCAGTTTTTTACCTTATTCCATTACATGTAAAGGACATTGCCTAAAAGTAAACTTACATTCAGTTTCAATGGGAACAGCATTGTTGGTCACCTTTTTTTGCCAGTAGACAATTTTGTACAAATGTTTGATGGGCCAAATTAAAAAGCCAGACGAGCTGTATACGGCCTGTGGGCTGCAGTTTGTCCATTCCAATTCAAGTTGGATTTGAATTGACTTGAATGTTTATTTGACTGAGTGTGAATCTTTTAATAAGTACACAGTAATCAATCCGTGTCATATCACAATATTGTTTTTCAGATAATTTCCTCCTTTTAGAATTATTACCTTTGTTGCCAGGTCCTGAACAATCACCAAGATTTACATGACTTTGTCACCTCTGGGCCACCATTTCAAGCCAGAGATGCATGGAAAATATGGCCCCGTTCTTCAGGAAAGAAAATCAGATGTTGGCATTGTCAGGGGGAATACTGAGAGCCCCAAAAGTGCAGCATGTAAGCATATTTCCAGGCTCTTCCCATCTCTATGCATTTGGCTACACACCAAGCAATATGGCGGCTGTGTGAAAGGTAATAAGAACCCTGAATGTTACAATATTACTCAGCTTGCAGCACTGAATACATGAAGAGATATATGTGATGACAGGTCCACTTTACAATCCACATCCATCTCTATTCACTGATCCTTTGTTTTCTGGCACAACGAGCAATGGAGAAAATAAACCTTTATGGTTAGGAATCCTTCATTCTGCTGTTCTCCATCCAAAGAACAAGTTTTACAAATTAGCCCCATGCGATCCTCTTCAGTTACTTAGAAGCCTCCAAATTTTACAAAAACTGGTTAAAGCAAAGGACGGGGATGAGGCTCTCAGGAAAGGGTAAAAAGTTCAGACCGTTTGCAGAATTCCTGCTTCTGATTACTTTTTGTTGTTACAATTCTCTCCCCGGCTGACTGTTGGGAACCCTTCAAACCTCGACAGCTGAAAACGTAGCGAATCATTGAGGCAGGAAACCCCCCCTCTCCCCATCCAATAAATCTGACAGTACCTCATAAAAATATCATATCGCAGATTCGAACAGAATGTCTTCAAGGCCACGCACAAAGAAAACAAAGCTACTTGGACAAGCCGCAGTGCAATAACCGCGAATCAAAGGAAACGCCACAATTAGATTCTGTTATTAAGAATTAGCGACCGTCCTGATGGCACATAATGGAACTTTTACAAATTCAACCGCCGCTGCCAAACCAAATAGCCGAGCCGTGAGCCGGTATGGCGGTGCAGGATTGGGGGGGAGATTAATGAGGACTTTAAATAATTGCAATTCATTTGCTGGGGGATGACAAAGCTGCGGGAGCTCCCTGATACCTAAATGTAAATTACATTGGATTTCATTACACAATTTGCGGTTGGGGAGGTGAGGTGCAGGGTGTCGCCTGAGGTCCATTTATATACATCTGAAATAATAGGAGATAATATAAATACAAAGGAGATCATGTGACAAGGTTGGGATTTCCCTAAATCAAGCTGAATATTAGCAAAATGCTTTTGTGCAAACCTACAGAGACCAGAGAATTCCCCATCAAAAACCATGCAGCACCATGTCGGAGAGGCTCGGTGATGCTGGATAGGCACAAGAGGATCATTCTTGGGTGAAATGCCATTTTGGCCATTCACCATTGCACCATTTGATATGGCAAGGAAAAATAAATTCAAATTTGGTTCTTCTGGATGGTAGACCCCAATGGTGGTGTTGTGGGTTCATAGACACAGCTATCATGTCTATCCATGGTTTATTTATACACAAACTGGCTGTGCCGCCATATTGCTTTGTTTGTAAATGAAGGGTAAGGCTATTTCTATTGTCCCCTTTCTACTACCAGGTAACCACCTGCACTGGGTGGACGTTATTTGCAGCTTCTCCTGGCGGCAGCCTCATAGAAAATGAATAGGGGTGGCAGTGACCAGTCTTAACCCCCATGTAGGGTTGGGATTACCATAAATGTTGCTAATGGGCCATTGAGCTGCATTTCTTGGAAAGCTCAGTGCATTGCTGTTTGCCTTGGTGTGTATTACGCTTGTGCAGCCCACGCATTAGAACACATCAAAAATTGTGCATTTTGTGCTTTCAAAAGGGCATCACAAAGCAAATTAGATTTGGGGTGCCATTAGGAATAATTGGCATTCTAGTGCATCAACACGAGTCCTATACAACACACAGAAAGAATTGGCTTTTCATGCATTTAACCCAAAAACAAATCTGTGGTCTGATAAAAGCTCTTCCCAAACCTTCAGGAGCCATTTAAAGCCACTTAGTATTTGCCTTTCCCTTGGATTTCACTTAGTAGGAAAAATTTGTAGAAACGTTCCAGATTGGCATCATTTTTGAAAACTGGATTTGGATTTATTCTTTATGATGAATGTTGGCCGTGTCCAGGTGGCTGAGAAGACAAATCCATCACTGGTACAGGATGACATTGTTTTTGTTACTTGCCCAACAAATGGAAATTAAACAAAACTTTCCTCATTGAGAAGAGATGAGTATTACTTGTCATCAGAGATCCTGAAAGACCTAGGAACCAGACCTGAAATAAAACAATCATAAACTTTTTTACCTTTTTCCATTCTGTGTTCCATTTCTGCCCCTGCTTCTGCCACTTCCTGTCTACATTGAATGGATTGAAATGGCCACTGAGAAGTGGTCTCCATGAGAAGTCTATGTGACCGAGTGACAACCAGAAAACCCAACATATGAAAATGAATTTTGAAAGGATTGCACGGGGGGTGATTGGGATACATAGGGTGAAAGAAGGTGGATCTGTGCCAGATATTGGGAGGACTCACACGGGTGCAGAACTTTAGGCACTTTATGGTGCTGTGACTTTCTAATGGTATATTATGTGGGAATGTATGAGCCACAAGACAGGCCAAGCATATCTGCCATCAGTGTGATGGGTCTTTCAATATTACTGAACATTTATTTTATTTTCTGAAGCTGAAAGGATTCTCGGAACATAAAAGTAAAGTTGTTTGAACATTTCACAATCATTCTTTCACTTTTTAAGTATATTTGTACCCGCGCACTTCTTTGATTTCTCAGTATTGGAGGGGGGGGGGGCGACCTTTATGTGAGTCGGTGAGCTTCTTCTTTTAACTGCCTTGGAAATAAAAGGACCTCAATCCGGCGTCAGCCGTGTCACAAATCTCTGAATTGGTTGTTTTGAAAACACTGAATTAGGAATGAATCAGCCGCCTTGAACTCGGCATTCCTTGCAAAGCAATCCTGAAATATGACAAAGGCGCAGACATGAGTACTTGTAAACACAGCAAACAAGATTCGTATCTGACACTTTGATGGATTATTAATTCCCAGCCCTGTGAATGCCGGGAGAGGCGGAGAGGATAATGTGCAAAATAGAACAACCAGTACTGGCCCTATCATCTCATTGTGATTGCACCAAATGTACCAAATGTGGGCCCGGTGTGTGTGTGCGGGGGGGTTACACCTTCTGACAACAAAACACAACGTGGGCAACAAATACACGGATCCACTAAGAGTTTCAGTGCCAATAGTCTCATTACAAGATTAGTGCATTATGAAAATTGTAAAAAATTACATTTCAATTACTTTGATCCGCCCTTTGACCCCCCTTTAATAAATCTGCCCTCCAGAATCCCCATCAATAAATTTGCCCTTCAGCCCCCTCTCATTTCATCTGCCCCCCAGCCTCCCCTTCAATAAATCCGCCCTCCAGCCTTCCCAATATTTTATCTGACCCCCAGCTCCCCTTCATTAAATCTGACCCCCAGCTTCCCTTTCCTAATTCAACCCCCCTCCTCCTCTTGATTAAATCTGCCCTCCAGTCTACCTTTTAATAAATCTGCCCTCCAGTCTACCTTTTAATAAATCTGCCCTCCAGTCTCCCCTTTGTTAAATCTGACCCCCAGCTCCCCTTTCTTAATTTAACCCCCCTCCTCCTCTTCATTAAATCTGCCCTCCAGTCTCCCCTTCTTTTGTGCAGTTGTACCAGCTTCTCTCTTGGACTTCATCTGATTTACCTGAACACTATGAGCATCTCACATTAGAATCTGCAGCAAGTCAGAGCCCGCCTCATTTCCTAGCTGTTCCTAATAAACTTGCTTTCCTATTAAATTTTACCTCAGCTCCCCTTTCATTTAATCTGCCCTCCAGCTTCCCCTTCTCATGTGCAGTTGTACCAGTTTTTCTTGTGGACTTCCTCTGATTTACCTGCACACTATAAGCATCTCACATTAGAATCTGCAGCAAGTCAGAGCCCGCCTCATTTCCTAGCTGGAGGATGTCCATCATCATCTAGCCCTTCCCCCAGCCTGAATTGCCCCTCCCATTTTTCCCATTTTCAGTAAATTGCTGCACTACATGGGGGCATGACCTAGGACTGTCAACATTCAAATAAAACCTAGAGACTGACACTCGCTTTCAAGGCAATTTGATATTTGCAGAAGCTGCCAAGCATCATGACTAATGATCCTGTACTGAGGTAGGGAGCTGTGATATATTTAGGAAGCCATGTGCAGGACCGTGCTGGCCTCTCTAACCAGCCATCATCTGATTACATTGCATAGAAAAGCACAGAAACCCGGAGATGACAATGACAGGTCCTCATTAGAATGCTGATTGTGTGGGGGGTGAAAAACCGGAGAAGGGAAAATAAAAGCAAATTTAACTTCATCCTTCTGCCTGTATGAAAGTCTAATGACTAGGTGGGCGTCTAATTTTAGTAATTTGGTAAAGTTTATTTTCCTTGCCCCTCTTCCTGATAACAGCCCCCTCCAGCCATCCTTGCTCTGTTTAGATGCATGGACCTATACGAAGCATTTGGTGTGGTTTCCCTTTAACAATCTCGGACTGTGACCGGCGTGGGATGACATGACGTCTGATCCGTCCTCCCTCGGGCGATAGTTAAAATAACTGCCCCGAATTTCCCTTTTAGGGTTTCTACAAGCCAACCAAATTGAGTGTTGCTCATAAGAGCTGACAATTAACAGGTAATATAAGCGGGCCCCCTTATTCCTGCCAGTCTGGGACTGACCAGCTGCAAAAATAAAGCCCCGGCACCCCCCTGCTCCCCTGGCATTTATTGTACTTAACCGCACGCTATTATTCAATTACCTAAAATGAGGAAAAAGAAGAAATAAAAACAGAAAAGTCATTATCCAATCAGGGCCGGAGTCAGGGCTGCCCTAAAAATATCATTATCTGGGCCGGGGGAAAACCAAACGTTGGAGAACCTGGACCGCACCTTCCCGTAACGGGAGACCGGGAAAGATTATTTCTATTACAGGGGGGCAAAATGGGGGCCAAATCACCGAGGGGCCTCAATATAAACAGAGTAAGGCGGAACGCCACTTTGCGCGTTGTTTTATTCCGTGTTAGATATTTGCTTGTTTCATTTTAAACATTTTGTTTTCAGCTTTTTATAACAAGCTAAGTGAAATGGCTCAAATAACCTTCATGGCATTTATTACCCTATCACACCTAAATAATGATTTATTACCCCCCAAATAGGGGCTTAAAGAGGACCTGTCATCAGATGTTTGAAATGTGCGGCACATGTGACAGTCTAACAATTCCAGGTATTTCTTCCCTCTCATAGAGATCGCAGGACTACACCAACCATCCTTGTTCAGCCATCCTTCAAGGTCACCATTTACTTCCTGAACCGAGATGTTGGCTCCGACAAGATTAAATCATAAATCCCGGTTTCTTTGGCTATGTCCAACACATTTATTATCATCCTCTTACCCTGTGACTTGCTACAATGTTACAATCTGATCACTAGGGTAGGAGAGACTGAGGAAATGCTTTTTCCGGCCTGCAGCACACTGATGACATCATCTCAGCCTAGGCAAAGTCACTGATTGGAGCTGAAAGACAATTTTAAATAACAAAAATAAATAACAACAATGATGCTGCTGTGGACTTTGACCCGTTAGGAAATTATCCTTGGTGATGATTTAATAGGGTGCACCTTCATATTGCTCACAGACCTTAGTTTTTTTGATGTTTAATGCTATTTTAATTAATGAAAGTCAAAAACCAACATTGCAGGAATTTGTCCCAATTTAGTTTCTGCTGAGCTTTTAGATTGTAAGCTCTTCGGGGCAGGGTCTCTGTCACTGTCTGTATCTGTCTGTCATTTATTGTACAGTGCTGTGTAATATGTTGGTGCTATATACATACTGTTTATTATTAATATTATTATGATTATTATTATTATTATTATTAATATTAATAATAATTATAATAATAACTGAAAATGTATATTTTGAATTTGCAAGTGCAAATTTCCAGCTAGTTGTTCAGAAAGAGAAACATAACTGTGGGTCCTTTAACTGTGCACTGCGGGGCCCTTCCTGAGAACTTAGCACTTACAAAAAGTCTGTTTTCAAGACTAAAGCAGGGGGCATTTTCATTGGCTGCTGGTCATCAGTGGGCGGGACCTGTGTGTACCGAAAATTAAGTAACCCACTCAGCTCCAACAACAGGTTCTGTTGGATTCAACCTGAATATTAGACTGATAATATAATTTGCTTGATCTCAACAGCAACATGTGTTAGATTGTAAGCTCTTTTGGTTAGAGTCCTCTTCTTGTGTCATTGTTTGTATCTGTTTGTAACCCTTATTTGATATATAGCGCTGTGGAATATGTTGGCGCTATATAAATATTGTATATATTATTCATCATATGTGATAGGGTAATAATAAATGCCATGAAGGTTTTTTGTGCTGTGAATTAACAATAATAATGTTACCAAAATTGATAACATGCAAACCTTTTGGATGTAAATCTATCATATTCAGCAGGCGGCTGCCACTTTCACAATACCTGTTCTGAATAATATTCTGTGCTGAGGATATCTGTAACTCAGTATAATTGTAACTTTGCTGGCTTCCCTTTCACACAGCTCCGGGGTAACAAATGACTTCATTATATACCCCGGGTTACTTTATTATTTTCAGTATTTCACTCGCTAATTCATTACCACCACTCGCACATTCCAACTAACCTAATAAAATCACTTTTTTAATTCGGCAAAGCTAATAAAAAAATACTTGTAATGAATTACAAGTTTGCTTGGACTCCGGGTCACCTTTGGCTGCCCAACAAAGAAAAACAAGAAATGGAAAAAAAAAAAACCTCATAGAAGCAGGATTCATATTACTAATCGTTATAGAGAAATAAATTATTAACTTTGGCAAGCCAGAAAGCCATGGACACGGACTGAGCTTGGATGTGCTGGAAGAAATATTTGTTTATGTATCCAGTAACTCCGACATTCTCCGAGAACGAGTCACAAGATGGATTCAACTCGGCAATCAAGTAGAAGATCCATCAAGTCAATTGCCGCTTTGTCATAAAGCACACAAACCTCTCCCGTACAAATTAATACAACTCCCTTTACTATTAAGGACGTTCCCAGCGGAGACGTCAAACTCCTCCGTTCGTTGGGCTGCAATTTAGTGGAATTGAAAGGTTAATACGGCGAGGAACGCGACTCCAGATGGTAGACGTTCCTCAAAACGTCAGGTAACCTTGGCCGGGAAGGAGATTTGGCACGGGCCATTGGGAATAGTAAAACGATCAGAGCCGGCTTTCCATTATCTTACAAACAAGGCCTCCTTTTAAGCTCCGGTTTCAAAACCGTCTTGTTGTAACCATATGACTTCGCCGCAAGTCCATGGAGCTGGAATAACAATAATTCATAACTGAGCTCAATATGGAGCGAGGAGAAATGACGTTGCTTTGGTGAAAAATGAAACATTGTTGCATTCTCATTTGAAAACGGCATACGATATAGAGAGACCGTTGGAAACCGCCGTCAGTGAATACGCAACACTCGCCGCATGAGAATCCCATCGCACAATTGCTTTGATTTAGCATTTTCGAAATGTGGAAATTATTCATCCTGGTGAACACATTAATTTTTCTATCTCAGTCAAGAAGAGAAATGTTTTATGTAACCTAATGCAATGAGAATGAATAAAGTGTATCTGTTTCACATTTCAGGTTTATATTTCAAAATTGTTCTTCATAATGTGTGGAGGAGAAAAACGAAAAAGGTCCATCATGAAAATATTGCTAAAAGGGGGCAAGGCGGGGGAATTCCTAGCAAAGAGAAGGCAGGGGGGAAGTGAATAAAGAGCTGAAGGGAATCTCTACTGAGAGAGATGAGAAGGCTGCCAATGCTACTGAAAATACCAAACACCTGACGTCCCCTGGCTCCAATCATTAAATCGATGACCATGGACAATACGCACATAAATTCGGATCTACAAACCCCCCTATAACATATAAATGTATACAAAAATTCCATAATATAAATATATAATTGCATATTTGCGTTTTATAATTGAATCGTATATATGTGATTCAATACACAACAATTACAAAAATTGAATATGTTTTTAAAAGAAAAAAAAGTGCACATTCAGGGAGGATCCAGGTCCTTCCTATTATCAGGTCTTCTCTGGAGACAGGTGCTCTTTAATTATTGTATCTGCACTTTTGCAGGGGCTGACTGCTGCTTATAGCAGATTTTTAGTAACTGAAGAATTGCATTGCACCACAAAAATTATACTTAGATAACAAGTAAAAGATCATTTACTCACAGAATCATCCAATCATAGAAAATCCCCCAATTTTCATTCTTTCCCCAAACAGGGTATTTAAATTCATCACAGCATTACTTATGGAATTAGGCAGGTATACAGAATAGGCACAAGAACGTTTGCAGTAAAAACCCAAAAATTCTGAATTATTGACCTAATGAAGTCAATAGAAAACCAAATCAGACTAAAAAATGCAAAATTGCACAGAATGGTTTGGGAATCCTCATGTAATGAGATGATTGGACCATAAACAGCCTGGGACATTTTCTTTAAAATAATTTGCAATTAAGATTGATGGAAGCGGCGGTCAGGGTAAAGGTGATCAGAGAAAGCAGATATAAGGAGGAACCAGTTTTTGGAGCAGCCTTTGGTCCCCAGAAGCCTTTTTGGGAATCTGAACTATGAAAAATAATACATTTCATCATAAAAATCCCTGCAATTTGGTGTGAATTCAGTCATTTAAATTACAGTTTAACTCTTTGCAGTCACAAATGTCTTCCTTCCTCCAGTTGCAGTGCAGATAGCAGGTTACATGTAAACAGAGCAATGTTTCTGCTGGCTCTAAATGCATTGATAATATTTTAAACCTCCAAAGTGACTTTGTATTCCTTTATATATCTATCACTATTGTGTTGTAAAGTTATCCTTTACACATCATAAACATTTTTTTTTGTTCAGATAATGAATTTTCTGCAGCTCTTCCCAAGGTTTTATAATAAAATCCTAATGAACTTCACATGGTTAGGAGAAAAAATGAATAAAGCTGACGTACATCTGCGGAAAACATGATACCGAGTCCAATTCTAACATCTCGGCCACTTCAGGACAAAAACAAACAGTTTCCACTCTTGCCAGATATAACCGGGCTGCAAGTTACTTGTAGCTCCATCAGCTGACTGCATTAATGGAGGAGAAAAATGCACGATTGATGTCATGGCCCCCCCAATCCTCCCTGATCTATGGCTGAGAGCCCCAGCGTGCAATGGTGATAAATCTCTCTGCCTCTCATTCTCATATACTTAATTCACTGATTTTCTGGAGGGCAAAATTGCAAAGAGCAAGAAGATTACAGCGATAAGACAAATGGCTCTGAAAATATGGCTTTAATTATTCCTCCGTCCTCCCTCCCATTTAGCAAGGTTGCCTTTCAATAGGACCATTTAGCAATAGCCGAGGCTATTAATGGAACAGCGCAGAGCGTGGTGACGATGCGATGGACAGACCGCCAGTGTCTTCCTATCGGTCATTTTCTGTAATGCAGTGGATGAATACTCTGAAGATTCACCTCTCCGACCTGGATCATCATATCTTATCAAGACAAATCATACGCCGAAGCTCGGAGACTGGCGGCAAAACGATTTCAGTAATCATGACCTTCTAGTAGCACGGGGATGATAAATACCACGTCAAGGCAAATGGGACAAATGGCCACACTCTGCGGCAACTATGGGATAAATGTGGAGGTGCTTTGATTTAATAACTAGAAAGTGGATTATAATGGAACGCTTGAAGTAGGAGGCCACATTGCCGATTAAAAAACTAGACTTGAATTGATGATTGAAGCTTTTTGGATGGAGCAGGGAAAGGTTATAAGTTCTGTGAGGTCTATAATGTTACAAGGTAAAATAGATACAGTAAGTCCACCAGTCCAAAGCTTCATTCTAGACCACTTCAATAAACCGTGCCGGGGGCTCATTCCATTCCAGGCTCATGCACACATCCCAGGTTCAAATACAAAAATCCAGGGGCATTCCAAAAATATTATTTACAAGGAAACACAGCTCAGGACTTCACATGGAGCAATGGACTTCACATGGACTTCATATGGTTGTTACTTTTAAGGACATTGCTGCTGATCTGTTGGAATAGAGATTGGCTCTCACTTGTTGCCTTGGTGTCTCTAGAACAGAAAGTCAATAAAATGACAGAAGGACTAAATCTTCCATCAAAGTACAATTACTTCTGAATTGATTTAGGTTGTCCAATTGAAAGTGCATGGTGTTCAAGATTTTGCAATGTTTTGTTCCACACAACCCAACAAACATTTATCTCTACACAAATAGAGAATGGCTGACAAAGTGCAGAACTGAGCAAATCTAGTTTAAAATCTGGTTTGTTTTCTATAGCAGCATGGCCGTCTGACAGGTGGGCCATGGCTCTGGCCGCTGACCCTCCCAATGGGTTCGGGAGAAGGACCCCACTTGGGGGGCGCACTGGTCAGAGCCACAGACCACGTCTCCCATATGCATCCCAGGATCATTGGCGGTAGATGGGTTTTGCCTCTTGGTGAGTGGACGGGTTCTGGCATCCTGATGTCACTATGGGGGAAGTTTCTTCCCCTTTGAGTAACACATGGCTCCCTGCCCAGGCGCTGTACGGAGTCCGTGAGATTAGTGGTCCGTGAGCTCCAAAAGGTTGGGGACCAATGTTGTTAAGTACTCAACTAGGCCAGGGTGAGACCTGAACTAAAAAGGAAGTCTTATAACATAGCTGGTTTTCAGAAAAAAAGGTGACGTTATTGGCGAGGTAAAGAAACATCTGGGCTGTTCTCAAATCCAGTCACTGGGTTAAATAAATGGCCAAACATAGACTGGTATAATGAACTTGGTATAGTTGAAGATCTGGTAGATCTTTGCCAGATCTCCACCATTTTCAAAAACTGGTGAATATACATAGAAGGCTTGACGATGGCAACATACATGTCAGATTTTGTTCAGCTATACCTGCCATGCGTGCTTGTTGGCATTGTGCCACCTGTGTAGATATTGGAGATCCATTGACAAGAGGTCATCAAGGTACATTGTTACTCCAAGTGATGCTTTGTGGAAAGATTTACTTTATATGATGTTTGTATTGCCTAACATTAGATATGAAACAACTCATTGCATTCCCTCATCAGATATTATAACAATGGTTCCAATATTCGTTATATGTATGCAAAGATGGAACAAAGAGAAACAAAATTATATGTAAATGATGAATCTTTCCGACTCCAAATAATAATTACTTTCCATGTGTGCCAGCTAGAAAAAAGATTCTAGTTATTAATGTGAAACTTTCAGAACCATCCTTGTATCTGATGATAACGTAAGTCAAATCCTAACATAGTATTTCTGTAATAACGTAAGCTAACCAATACCAATACCTACATTTTAAACTTTCTTCCGGTAAGATAGTGATGAGACCTTGCTGTACAGTGATGTGATGATATCCCAATAAATGGAATTAAAGACAGAATGGTCTTGTCAGATATTATTGGGGGTCAGGACCTACTTCCTGGCCTAAAACTCTTCCAATATATCATGTGAATTGGGCCAGTGTGCTACTGTCCATCGTTTTATAAAATTGCTACAAAGTCACAATCAAAAAAGTCAAAATCAAAAAGTCAGAGGTAGGCAACCTCCGGCCTTTAGTTTTTTTACAGCCTAGCCAGTATTCCAGTCTGGCCTAACGCCCCCCTAGTTATTTAATGTTGGATCCGGCCTAATTGAATTGTTGTGTTATGGTGAGTTCCCGCGATATCATCGAGTTCCCGCACAGTAACCCCAATTACTATGCCTAAAGAGCTGAAGCAACGCACAGCTACCAGTCTCCGGAAGGTTGACTTTGAAGGTCGTGTCTTCAACCTCGAATGGAGTGATGAATTATTCTTCGTCCAACTCTGCAACAGAGCCCTGTGTTTAGCGTGCAATGACACCAACAGCACTTTCAAGCGGTCGAATCTCAAGGGGCATTTCGATGCCAAGCACGCGCACACATACAGAGACTATACCACCGCAGATGAGTGGAAGACTGAGGCTGCTCAGTTAGAAAAAACCTTTCCTTGGACACCTTGTTTCCTCTGGCCTAGTGTGCCTTCTTGACCTCCTGAAACGGCCTAGTAGTTCAAAAAGTTTGCCCACCCCTGGTCTAAGTGATCATTGGGACGTTTAGCTGTTTGCTTTGAGATTTCTTGGCCAGCAGGATCTGCAGCTGTCCACAAACAATTTAGAAGCACCACAAGCACAGCTAGCCTTCCGTCTTGGAAAATCTATGATATGTTCTCAGTTATTTGGGTGCACAGTTAATCATAGCAGATCTTCATTGTTTTCCTGAAATATGTCTAAAGGATTATTGTGTCTCGGAATGAAGAATTAAACTATTCCTGTTCTCTGGTGCTCCGGAGGAGACCTCTGCCTGCAAATACAAGACAAAGTCAGAATTCTCATCACAAATGTCATGGGAGCCCAGCTGCAGAGTAACTAATAGGACAAGTCGTATAATTGCGTTAAGAGGCCCGATAACCTCAGAGAATAGTAAACATTTCCTGACATTTGAATGAAAATATGGATCAGGATGACGAAGGGGAATCGTTCTGTTATCATCGCCAGGATGTGACCAGTTTCAGAAATTTGCTGACTATTGGAATAGTTTTTGTGATTTGGTCTGAGCTGTGTCTGCCGCCTCCGTCTGGGGTCACCGGCTCAGGAAATACCTCTAATAGGCCATGTGTGTCAGTGATTAATCAATGTTTCCTGCAATAAAAATGAGATCTGAGGAAAGGTAGAACTGCTGCGGAGGACTCCATGCTACATTGTGACCAATGACATCACCCAAGGAGTAACCATTCCCTGCATCAGATATGTCAGGTTTTGGCTTAAATTCTTTTTATAAATAATAACAAATTAGCAAGTAATAGAAAATCAACTTTTGCTGCAAGCACATGCAGTTGATTTATGATTTGCTGCAGAATCTGCACTGTACATTACAAATCTCCTTCCAACAGCTCCCTGCAAGTTTCTAATTATGATTCAGCCTGATTCATTAAAGCTCTCTAAGATGGGAGCAGAAGACTATCATGGGAGAACAAGGGTGATCCAGCAAACCTGGATTGGATTTCTTAAATTATTTGCTGTAAATAAGCAATTGTTTCAATTCAAGTTTGATGGATCACCCAGGGTCCCCCATTATAGTTTATCTTCCCCAGTCTTGGAGAGCTTTAATTAATGAGCTCCTTTATGTATGTATGTATGTACAGGGTAGAAACTGTCCCAGGAGGAAGTTGCCCTAATGTTCTAAATATTTGTACAACTTCCTTTTGCATGGACAGTACATAAAAACAAATCTCTCTATTGGTGCGCAGACTGCAAAAATTCAACTGAAGTGTCTAGCACACCTTGCATTATTAAAGTCCCATGCTTAAATCTCAGCCAGGACACTATCCACATGGAGTTTGTATATCCTTCCCATGTTTGTGTGGGTTTCCTTTCACATACTAGTATGTTAATTGTCTTCTTCTAAGCACTAAGAATAATGTTAATCACATGTGCCTATGGTAGGTACTGTGAGCTCCTCTATATAAAAGCTGCAATTTATCCTAGAATAAGGGGGCATTAATAAAAAGGCTCCAATATTACAATGATAGGTTTGCCTGAATCCATTGGCCATACCAACATGGTGCATAGTGGGGCAATTTAAGAACGGGCATTGTATTAGGCAAACCTCGCCTGACTTTTTGTGGCCCACCCAGGGGCCTTATTCCTTATCTCCACCTGCTACCCTGAGACAACTTGATTTATTATTTTACCTTTTAGTTGACAATTTATTTTTAGCTTTTTTCTGGAGTTCTGCTTCAAACTGTGACTATGCCACCACGTTTCTGGGGCTGTGGAATGCCCCTTCCTCAAGGGCTAAAAACTACAGACAGCCAAGACTAAGGCTGCATACACACATTCAATATTCGTCATTGGACAGGATCTTTCACAACCCTTTCACACGACAAAATACTGAAAGATAAATGAACAAGTGTTGTACATTCAGCACCATTCTGCTCTATAGGTAGGGGAGGGGGAGAAATACAGAGTGGCACCCCGCTGTGCTCTCTCCCTTCACTTGTATAATGATCATTCGTGGATCGGGATGGATAGATCCAAGGAACGGTCTTGAGGAGAAATGTACAGACGTCAGATTCTCATCCCATACTAGCTCTGCGATGATTAACAGATGAGAATCATAAGGCTATGACAAAAGGCTGAACGAGCTCTGTACATACAGCGCTCTGATCTATAGAGAGGGCAATGGGAGAACAAGCAAGTTGCACCCTCCTGTGCTCTCTCCTCTTCACTTGTATTGCAGTCATTGGTCGTTCATCATTCATGGATCAGCCAAGAGGATTTTTATAGCGCCAACATAATAGGGAGTGGTGTATGAACAACGTGGGATGTGGTTTATACAAGCGTCAGATTCTCGTCTGATATCAGCCATGCAGTGATAATCGGATGAGAATTATCTGACGTGTGTACGTAGCCTTATTTGTAATGTAAGGTTGAATTGAAGCCCAGCCAACAGAAGTGAAGGATTTTGTGCTGTTGATGCCCATTTCCCAAATATTGATGCCAATGCCACAGCCGGGCATTCTACAGCCATGGCCAATCAATCTTTGCCTCTTTCTGCTTCCCTGGGGCTTTCATAGCAAACATGGTTAATGGTCTGTGAAGTCCTATGGACCGGTCGTTAGTCCATCAGAGTCATTTGTACAGCTTAGGACTGGCAGACAGACGTATCATGTGAAGAAGAGCTGAATGGGTGGCCGGTGACAATACAAGGCTGCAGATAACAATATAAATAAATCCCTGCTTATAGATCCTTTCTTATATGTTTATTTAGTTAACAACATGTGTTCTCCATTGCGGTAATTCTGACACTTGTGTTTGAATATAACAAGCCTGAGAATACGGAGCAGCTCCACTCATACATCCAGTGTGACCCCGATTGACTTTTTGATGTTTTATAACAATTTGTGTTATTGTAGATACAAAGTAAATATTTGATTCCATTATCTCTCCTGTTTATCACAACATTAACAGTAATCGTTCTGCTACAAAGCAGCGTGATGAATATATGTCAAATGAAATTTAAAAGATTTAATGCAAGGCTACAGAAATAAACGACAAGAACAAAGATATAGAGAAATATTTATAAATGTTTTCACCCAAGATTTACCCAACAAAAATCGCACACTTTTCATGGTGGGTTTAATCAAAAAATGATAAACTGAGCCTGAATATTGGACGTTCTACAGACTGATATTGTAATTGGCTTCAATCTCAACAGCAACATCTGTTAGAGTGTAAGCTCTTCTGGTTGGGGTCCTCTCCTCTCCCTGTGTCATTGTTTGTAACTCTTGTTTAATGTATAGCACTAAATTTGGGTGAAAATGTATAAAAAGACTCTATAAACAATATTTGTGTGTGCACATAAAGAATCGCCAAGAAAAGAAGGACAGAATTAATCTTATTCTGAGTTTTAAGGGTTAAATAAGGATTGAACTATAGTCAGCATTTACAGGCTGCAGCTCAATGTGGGTGAATCAAATACTAAAGGCGAGCAATGATTAAATGATCGATCTGAGAAAAACTAATACCTAGTAACTTAAATAGGAATATTTAATTTAGTTCTGGTGAATTCCTGCTGACATACAATCAGGAGCCGGACAATTATCTTTTTTTAAAAATAAAACTGAACAAACTTTGCACAGTAAATTTACACTTTGATTTGACTTTGTTTTAAGAAAAGTTTGCGTTTAGTGAATGATTGTCAATGTATTAACATTGTTACATTGTACTTATCAATAATAGTTAGTTAGTCCAGCCTTTGCAGCACTGGGTTCCAGGTTTGAATCTCGTCCGGGACACTATCTGCATGGAGTTTGCAGGTTCCCCCCGTGTTTGTGTGGATTTTCTCCGTGTACTCCGGCTTCGTCCCACATTCCAAAAAACATGCAGTTAAGTTAGTTGGCTTTCCTGCAAAATTGCCCTTGGACTGTATTAATGACATATGACTATGGTAGGGACATTAGATTGTGAGCTCCTATGAGGGACAGCCAGTGACATGACTATGGACTTTGTACAGCACTGTGTAATATGTTGGCACTATCTAAATACTGTATGATGAGAAGAATAAGAATGAGCTGCTCTGATTCAGTTTTATGCTCTGGGTCAGGAGATCAAAAGCTGCTATTAGTTTTACATGAGCATTATCTTTAAATAAGGAATGTTTAAACCAATTCATAAATTGGAGTCCTTAGATATGGTGGCTGCATTGGTTTGATATGTATTTATTTTAGCTCTTTTTATCTCTAAAGGAGCAGTGTTGTCACTAAAGAATATTTCCAGATACCTATAAAATGAGGGGGGTGAAATCACTGAAATAGCAAACGTTGGAAGCTCACTGGGTTCTTGGCAAATCAACATCTGTACTTGCAGTGTTTTATAGGAATGAAGCATAATGGGATTTGTTTTTTGTGACCTTTGCTTCAATCCTCCATATTCCCCTCTGCAGCCGGTGGGGATACCAGCACTGGTATGCAGTTAGATTCCATTGGACTGATTGGCACTGTTCTCTCGACACGTTTCAGTTACTGGAGTGGCAGTTCTTCAAGGGCATACAGACTGATGGTTTGGCGGCAGCCCATCAGCCACCGCTGCCACACTTATTATGATGGAAAGACGATGGGTGACCTTCAATCGTCTCCATCTGCCATCTCACAGCCATCCATGCAAAAATGGGCCATGGGCCATGGGAGGATCAAGAAAACCTTTGGTATGCTACAGTCAAATGCCCCAACATTTGTGCCCCCCAGCTGGGCTCCTGCCGCCTTACATAGAATGCCACAGTGGCTAGAACTCTATGGGTTCTGGTCCATGTCTTCTTCTGGGTTGTTAACAAGCCCAATGCAGTTTCCAGAGGGTGAGAAGACCCTAAGCCATTCTGTTTCTTGTTCCTAGTCTGTTGAGGAGAATAGAAGTGTGTCATTGACATAGGAAGTTGCAGATCTGCAGTAATAAATGGTCACAGGGGTGACTGAATCCTAAACCTTGCTGAACAGAATTACAAATACATTGCCAGGTATTGCAGTTCCCCATTGTATCTTCCAGCTGTCTGGTTCAGTAGTTTGATTGAAGTTTCTCTTTCATTCATCATACACAGATAATTGCTCTCTGTCATAGACTTGGTATCAGATCTTTATGTCAATACTCCAGTAATTCCAAAAAAGTCTCCACGAAATCAAATTGCTGCATTCAGCAGATCCCGTCTTGCACCTGGACGTGTGGCGTTGATTCAGCAAATGTATTTCTGTCCTGTATCACACAGATCAGCAGATGTTCCGATGTGTGTACAATTATCTCTTTCCTTTTTCTGCTGGAGTGTCCCGTCAACAGGAAAATAAGAATTAAGAAGTCCGAGACAAATCCATCAATGGCACCAATTAAAACTGCAGCGGCCAGACATCTATTTCTGTTAACAGAGGTGGAAACGTTCTCTGATCAGCGACAAACAATACAAAGGTTAAATAGATATTGTGATTTCAATTGCTGCCCCTGAAGATCACCTCCATTGTATCTCTGCAGAAGGGTAATCTGGCCATATAAGTGCCTAGGTGAGGTAGGAACTTCCTATTTGGCAGTGGGTAGGTGTTTCCTATTGGGCAGTGGGTAAGTACTTCCTATTGGGCAAAGGGTGGGTGTTTCCTATTGGGCAGTGGGTAGGTGTTAACTACTGGGCAGTGGGCAGGTGTTAACTATTGGGCAGTGGGTAGGTACTTCCTATTGGGCAGTGGGTAGGTACTTCCTATTGGGCAAAGGGTGGGTGTTTCCTATTGGGCAGTGGGTAGGTGTTAACTACTGGGCAGTGGGCAGGTGTTAACTATTGGGCAGTGGGTAGGTACTTCCTATTGGGCAGTGGGTAGGTACCTTCTATTGGGCAGTGGTTAGGTACTTCCTA
Organism: Pyxicephalus adspersus; assembly: GCF_032062135.1. NCBI lineage: Eukaryota > Metazoa > Chordata > Amphibia > Anura > Pyxicephalidae > Pyxicephalus > Pyxicephalus adspersus. The sequence continues at coordinate 43,873,129 of NC_092869.1, read as the reverse complement.
TTGGACAGTGGGTAGGTGTTTGCTATTGGGCAGTGGGTAGGTTTTTCTTATTGGGCAAAGGGTAGGTGTTTCTTATTGGGCAGTGGGTAGGTACCTCCTAATGGGCAGTGGGTAGGTATTTCCTATTGAGCAAAGGGTAGGTGTTTCCTATTGAGCAGTGAGTAGGTACTTCCTATTGGGCAGTGGGTAGATATTTCCTATTGGGCAAAGGGTAGGTTTTTACTATTGAGCAGTAGGTAGGTATTTCCTATCGGACAGTGGGTAGGTGTTTCCTATTGGGCAAAGGGTAAGTATTTCTCATTGGGCAGTGGGTAGGTATTTCCTAATTGGCAAAGGGTAGGTGTTTCCTATTGGGCAGTGGGTAGGTACTTCCTATTGAGCAGTGGGTTGTTACTTCCCATTGGGCAGTGGGTAGTTACTTCCTATGGGCAGTGGGTAGGTATTTCCTATTGGGCAGTGGGTAGGTTTTTCCTATTGGACAGTGGGTAGGTATTTTTGTATGGCAGTTGAGCGTTGGGGTTCTACGACTTCGGCAGCTGATGATGTTGGGAAGATGAGATTGGTGATCTGCAGTAGGGAGTCACCTGGTTGTGTCTTCGGGGGCTTTGCTGCTGAGAAACATGGACAGCGGAGCTAGGGGGGTATAAATGTCCAATGGGGATTTTGGGCTGGGGCCTTGGCAAGGGATGGACTTACCAATCAGATAAAATATCCCCACCCAGGGATTGCTTTGTTCTTAATAAATAGGCTGACTTCTAGATTTACATTGAGAGGGGTACAGTAAAGTCCAACCATTATTTAGGAAAACCACATATAGATGTTGCCGTAGACATGAATGGTTACAAATTATATGGAAAAATCAATATGTATACAATGTATAATAAGATTATATTTGGTGGTTACAGACTCTGGGCCTGATTTATCAAAGCTCTCCAAGTCTGGAGAACATAGACTATCAAGGGTGAACTTGGGTGATCCAGCAACATGAGAAGGATTTCATTAGCTATTGTTTGGCAAATGTTTTCAATTCAGGACCAAATTATTTTAAGGTTTGTTGGATCACTCTGGATCACTCAAGTTCCCCCATAATAGTCTATCCTCTCTGGTTTTAGCGAGCTTTGATAAATCAAGTCACCTGTACACAACTATAGCTCATGTGCTTTGGTAAATGTAGGTATGATACCAAAGGTTTTGGGGTTTTCATGCAGGATTTATCCAAATGTTACCAAAATATAGGCATTCTTCATTAAACCAAAAAGTGTTTAAATCAAACTCTATCAATCCATAATTTAGTAACGAAAATGTGTGAATATTAGGTAAAATCTTGGTGAAAACATTTATAAATAGGCGTATTAGAAAGATATTAGAAATATTGTAATGCAATGACATACACAAACTTGCCTTTTCTGGCTTTAAAACACAGCAAAATACACAGCAAAACTCAAAATATAAAATCCATTCCATATACTATAAGGACTTTTCAGATGATTCCATATAAGTTTATCAATAAATTCAAAGAACATTCAACAAACCAAACAACAGTCAGCACCATGTGGATATAAAAGTGATAATAATGGTTTCTGGTTGGAGGTCTATTCTTCGCACATACACAAACATATATACTATATAATACACATATAATATAGGGGTGTGGGGTGCAGAGATGGGGTCGTATTATATATATATTTGTATTTTGTTCCATGGGTTTAGTTCACACTCCCGAGGGTTCACAGGTTGGCACTGTACATATCACATCTGTTTTTATGTATTGTTATCTAATAGAAATTCACCTCCATGACATGCAGAAAATTATGTTTGCAATTGTTTCATCTAAAATAAATAATGCAGCTCGTATTCCCAAATTGCGGTGCCTTTAATACCAAGGATTTCATATAACGCCTGGAAATGGCAGAGGGAAGAATTCTGAGTGCCAGATAGAAGTCTGACCCTCGAATGATCTTCCTGAAGAGGGACAGAAAATAATATTGTCATGATTTCTCTTTCTTTATCAGTCCACATCTTGGATGGAAGATCATTTGCATTTAAATGGAACTTTTAAAACAGTTACTAAAGAGAACATTAGCAGAAGTGGAAATGCGGATCGGGATGGAGGTAATGATGGCAGGTGATCCGGCTCTGTAAGTGGAATGGAGATTTAACCGGCGGTGAAAAGATTATGGAGGAGACGGAGCTGAAGAGAGCGATTGGACTTTACCGCTGATGACTTTGAAGACTGAATATACATTTCTAACAAAATGAGAGTTTGAATTTACCAATTACATACTTTGTATTCATTTTGAATTATTTTGTATAGGATTGGATACAGGAGTTTGCATTCAATCCAATACAAAATGTATTTGAATGAGTTTCAATTTGAATTTCCCGCACACGCGCCGACGTCATCGCTGAGGGACATGTACACGCTACGGACGGAGAAGAAGAAGCCAGCCGGCTTCTTCTTCTCGGAGAAGGCACCCGACGCTGGAGGACGACGCTGGAGATCGACGCTGGAGGACGACGCTGGAACACGACGCTAGATGATCGCAGCGGGACCAGGTAAGTGATCGATAAACCCAAACTTTTCTCACTGTATTTTCATACAGTGAGAAAAGTTTGGGTTTATCGATAATTGTAATTTTTTTTAACCCGCACCAAGGTCGGGTTTATCGTTAGGGTGGTTAATACACATTATATGGCTAAAACAAACCCCTGCTCTTCCCTTTATCTTGAAAAAGAGAAGAGCAGGGGTAGACCACAGCAATAAAGTTTTGGTAAGAGAGACAACCTTTTCTTTCACTTTTTTTAAACATTTTTTTAATATTTGGCTGGGGTCCATGATCCAGTGTTTCCCAGGGTTCCTCCAGTGGTTGCTGGGGGTTCCTTGAGTAATGAGCAGTTTGCACCTCTCAGGTCAGTGTAAGTGACCCCAATGATGTTTTTGGCTATCTGTGAGGGTGATATTCTTCCCAATGGCCAGCAACGTAAGAGGAATTCTTCCCACTGACCACCACACTAATATACTGTGATCTGTGGATATATTAATTATAGAAGGGGGGCCCTAAGGACCTGAAAGTTATTTTAGGGTTCCCTCATGTTACAAATGTTGAGAAGCACTGCTCCAATCTTATTCTTTTTATGGTATCAAAATGTTACCTATTTAAAAATAAGTTTAATTGACCCTGATTTGAAATATCACCATCTGCCCAATTGGTCATTTTCTTTAATTAACACGACTTGAAATATCATGCAGAGAGGTTGGAGTGCAGGAGAAGTGGCGGCGCGCAGAGGCGTGAAGGTGTTGCCTCCCGTGCAGTGCAGCGTTGTGCTTTATAAACATTGGCTGACATGCCCTGAGCTCGCACACAGCTTGTCCCCAATGGTCGTCCTAATTATTTCTAGTATTTCTATATCGCTGACATATTACACAAAGACTTACATAGTACAAAGAAACATTCACATCAGCCCATCATTCACTTCTCTAAGGTGACAATGATTTGCTCCAATACAGCAGTTCCATTATCTGGATTTTAATGCATTTATTTCTTTTTAAAGGTGCACACAGAAAATGATTTACTGGAAGATCACAGGCTGAGCACTTAGTAAAATGAATTATCTCCTGGCAAAGGACAATTACCTTAGCTTGGTGAATCTGATAAAACATCACTATGCAAAAAAAAAAAACCCAATGTATAGAAATAAACTTGATTATAGCTTTCACATAATTGAGAGATTCATCTCATTCATTAAGCTAAATAAAAAGTGTTTTGCTTGAATATAATGCACTTTGCTAAGTGAATGGCCTATATCCTTAAATCAGCTCCATAGAATTGTAAAAGAAACATTTATCTGCATATAATATCAAATTTGATATACTTGCAATCAGTTTAGAGAATAGAGGGTTCTAATCCCGAATTCTGTCATAAAACTTTCTTCTAAAAGTAGCAGTGAAATGGATTCATTATACCAGCCAGGTGCACTTTTTAAAAGTAGGTTACAGGGTCGGGAAAAGCGGAGTCTGGAGGAAGAAGGACCCTTTAATCTTGAATAAGGCTAATTAAAGCTGACATCTATTCTGCTCATTAAATTTCCCCTTGTCGCGTACAGCCAGCGAGAGCTTCCATGGCAGAGACAGTAGCGGTGTCACAGCGTGACATAACTGGGTTTGTCCTCTTGGTAATCGCCTTCGCCCAATTTCCCGCAGGTGAGCTCAGATCAGAAAATTCAGGTCGGCGTATTGTAGATGGAGCTCTCTGGGGTGGATTCCGGGATCAACATGAGCCACAATGAAAAGACAGAAAAATGAGTCTATATCAAATAAAACCCCAAATTTGAGCAGAACCACCAACCGCCAATCTGGTATTCTGGCAACACGTATTCTTTGCCCAATGACTGTCCAGAGAAGATATCATCATCCTTTGCTGGTTCTTTAAATTCATGTGAACCCTAAAAGAAAAACATTTGGAATTCTAGTTATAAAACAGGGAATCATACATTTGTTTCAGCAGCAGTACAGGTAGTCACCGAGTTAAGGACATCTGACATATGAACAACTCCTAGATACGAACGGGGCTTCCCTGCTCCCTCATGCGCAGGGCGGAGGCTTGATGGGGGGAGGGGCGGTTTGCAGGACTTGCAGACAAAATCTTTTGCTAAACACAGCTGAGGTTGTGGGTGATCTTAAGAGCTGAGCTGATCTGCAACATCTTGTAACTCTTTAATGACCAAGACAAACTCTGCAGTTGTTTCTTTTTGCATATCAAAGCACAGCTCGCTCCAGAAGTTAATGAATGTCTAGGCTCCAATAAGTTTTTTTTTGCTTTGTTTGTGATTAACTCACAGTGAGGACTTTATACAGTAACTGACACCACACTGCCTAATAACATGCTGAGACAAATATCTGTCCTAATTGCATTTATTAAAATAATGTACCTGTTCCGACTTACATACAAACTCAACTTAAGAACAAACCTACAGTCCCTATCTCATATGTAACCCAGGGACTACCTGTAATTGATTCCCACAAGGGAATGTTTGAGGGAATGTCTGATTCCCTGTTTTATAAATATTCTTTAGTTTGCTGTGCACTGTGTATTACAGATAATTCTTCTCTTTTTTATTATGTTACATATCATTGATGACCATTTCCTGCAGCCTTTTGCAGCAATTCATTCACTATGCACATTCAGTCTAGAATGGGGGCCCCCATGACAAGCGACAACACTGGGAGCACAACTGGGAGTCAGCCTGTAACAGTTGGACTTATTCAACCTTTATGGTATTAACAGCAGGAATTATTTTAACAAAACTGCAGATTTAAAAGTTTGAAAGATAACTTTTTAAAAGGCATTTGCATGTTATTATTATTAAACAGAATTTATATATATATATATATATATATATATATATATATATATATATACATATATATTGTGCCAATATACGCAGTGCTCTACATTAAATAGGGGTTGCAAATGATAGACAGATAAAGACAGGAAGAGGAGAGGACCCTGGCTAGAAGAGCTTACAATCTAGGAGGTGGGGGAGTATCACACAATAGGAGGGGGATATGGAATGGAGGGTGAGTAGTGAGGGTTTAGGAGACAGAAGAAGATGGGTAGGTGAGGTTGAAGCGTTGGGTTTTGAGTTCTCTTTTAAATGATCAGAAAGTAGGATCAAGCCGAATAAAAGGAGGAAGACCATTCCAGAGAGTGGGGGCAGCTCTAGAGAAGTCTTGGAGCCGTGCGTGTGATGAGGATATGAGTGAGGAAGTCATTAGTAAGTCATTGGAGGAGCGAAGAAAGCGGCTAGGGGAGTATTTTTCTATCAGAGCAGAAAGGTAAGTAGAGCAAGAACTGTGGAGGGATTTGAAGGCAAAGCACAGGAGCCTGAATTTGATTCCAAGGTGAAAGTTTGTTAAAGGTTTTTATGTGTAACAGCATTACATTGCTTTAACCTTCTTTCAAACGAGAGCAGAACAGCAATGTGGTCAAGTGCCTGCAGTCCTGCCAAAAGCATTGTAAAACGTTTCCTTCATTTGGCTCCTGCAGGTCATAGGAAAGCGGTTATGTTAGAGGCGGCCATTGCCCGGTATAAGTACCTCGGCAGGTAGGTCATCCTGTGATGTTGTGTGCTCTTACCTCCAGGAGTCCGGCAGTGGTGACAGCCAGAACCTGATAGGTCCAAGTAAAGGACTGCCTGACCTCCGCCCAATGCCGGCTCTCCGGCTGCCCTGACGCTCCGCTTGTAGTTGCTCTTTAACTGCTGAATTACCAGAAGACGTTTTTCAAATTACCACCCTCCATTTGGTGATTAGGCTACGTACGAAATAATTAGCGTGCACGCCGTTCCAGACATCAGCTTGTAAAACAGTTTATATTCCCGGTATAAAATTTCTGATTAATGTAAGCTCCAAATAGCTTGTACATTTACGGCCCACAAAATCACACTTTCTGACGCTTCACGCCTGGTTGGCCTGATACTTGGCAAACAAAACTGGCCGCAATTCCTCGAATTAAAAACACAGAAATCTTGTTATGTGCGACCGCTGCCAACTACAATAGTCAGCGCAATTTGGAGTCGTTGGCAATTGTTTATACAAGTCAAATGACCTTACAAGCGTTCACTGAAACCGGAGCTGCCAGCCATTAATGGGGGGACGCAGGTTAGGGGGAGGTTATTCCAAGGAAAAAGCATTACACAATCTGTTATTGTATGGCAGGTCAGCATCTTATAAAATGCCGGTTCGGGAGAGCCAACATCATGCCATGCCCAATATTTTCCCAAAATTTGGAAACTATTATCCAAAAATGTGAACTTTAGTCTGATACCAACTTGGGTTAAAAATAAGTTAATGGATGCTGGAAATACCGAGAGCAGCTCTGGCTTCTATACTTACCACCAATCTGGTGCTGTCCCTGTAGACTCAATGGCCTGATTTATTAAAGCTCTCCAAGCCTTGAGAGAATACACTTTTATCAGTAAAGCTGGGTGATCCAGCAAACCTGCAATGGATTTTTTCAAAGACATTTGCTATGTGCTAGCAAACGATTCGAATCCTGGACCAGATCGATTTCAGGATTGCTGGATCACCCAGGTTCACTGATGAAAGTTTATCCTCTCCAGCTTTGGGGAGTTTTAATAAATCAGGCCCTGTGATCCAGAGCTGCTCCATTTTTGGTCTGAATGACGCCCAATGTCACTCAACTTACTTCCTGTTAGCCTAGGGTGTCAAGGCTCCACCCACTACCCTGGACTTAAAGGAAGGCTGCCGGCAGGGCTGGGTCTGGGTATCTGCTGTTAGGCTGTAGGGTAGAGGGCACCATATTGCACGCCTCAGGTAACTAAAAATCCTTAAAATTTCTATTCTTTTTAAAATAAATTACTTCTAAAAGGAAATGCCATTTTTGGGTATAGAGCTTGCACAACACTATGATGTGGCTTCTGTTTTCACACGATGAGCTTTTAGCTATATCAGGTCTTGAAGGGGCCGTGGAGGAGAGATGTGCCAAGTGCCCATGGCAGTGCCCACCTGGTGTCTGTGACTTGATAGCCATTGTATTGCGTGTTATCCAACATATATAATTTTCATAGGAGCCCGTCTATTACCATCTGTTCCTGTGCATTGCAGTAACACACATCACTGCATGTTACATGTGTTATGTTGTGGTGCCATTCAATTTAAGTAGCACCGCTCCTCCAATGCCTTGTTGCTGACTGGTGCTTTATTCATACCAATGCAATGACAGGTCCTCTTTGATGTATTAGACAGTTATTTATTATTTACAATTATTTAGTTTGCAAATTAAAATATAAATCATGTGAACTCCAGACCTCAGCTCACTCATTTTCCAATCATTGAAGTGAGACTGGCACAACTCCACAGCACAATGCATGCACCTTGCTTTTTGCTCATTTTGCTGCACATGTGTTACAACGTGCTGAAAGTTCACCAAAATGTGTGTAAAATGCAGCAATTAAATCTAAAAATACATGTAAAACTTCTTTTTTTAGAAAGGTGTGAACAGATCCTTAGGAACCTTTATTGGTCCCAGGCTCATTTTTAATGACAGGTTCCCTTTAACAACAGTGCAGAACATAATGTAATAAAAGCAGAAAAAGTAAAAGCAACCACAAAGAATGGCAATCATTTGGATCCGGGGATTGTGCTCTGACAAAGCAACTTGGAAAATGTTTCTACAATCTGATACAAAAGTTTATAAGCTGTTTTTGTGTTATTTCTACTCGGCGTGGTTTATGCGGTTGAGTAAACCGGCGATATTCTCCTCTGATCTGGGAGTCTGCGCCAATTATTAGACTTCAACACAACAAATACATTTAAAACAAAACACAAAAGAAAACCAAATATTTGCTGAGTGTTGATGAAAAGCAAATGCCTATCGCCCCCCTGGGTGTCCGTCAGAGGAGAAATGCAAATATTCGGCGCGGTTTGTTAGCGGTGTGCTTGTCAACACGCGTCTATCCATGCGACATTCATCTTTATTTACACGGTTTTGATGCGCTAAATTAATAGCAGCTCTGTTAATCTTTATTTTATTTATTTGTGTCTCGATTTTTCACAGTTTACTTCCTAATCACTTATCAGCTTTGTATATTAATGAAAACAACAAAACAATTACATTTACACACTGTTATCATTGGGAGTGAATGTTGTAATTCATGGACAGACACTGAATGCGATACAAAATGTACCATTGCATGGAAATCACGGAGATTAAATGAATCTTTGCTCTTACTAATAACTGCCAATCAGCAGCAGTTTGCAGAATAGGAAGATCTTTGCTGGACGCACAGGATCCAATCCTGGCAGCATGATGGCTCAGAGGTTAGCGCTTTGCAGCTCTGGGTCCCAGGTTCGAATCTCGCTCGGGACACTATCATAGTTACAAAGTCAGTTGGGTCGAAAAAAGACATAAATCCATCAAGCTCAACCACTAGGGAAATAAACATATCCCAGATATAAAACTCTATAAGACATAGTTGGTCCAGAGGAAGGCAAAAAATAAAACCCTGGTTACAATTTGCTCCAACAGGGGAAAAAAATTCCTTCCTGATTCCATGAGACAATCGGATGTTCCCTGGATCAACAGTCACTGTTATCTTTACTTTAAAGCTTTAATCCCCAGTTATATTCTGTGCTTCTAGAAATTATCCAGCTTTTTCCAAAAGCAATCTATAGATCTTGCTGAAACTCCTTCCTGAGGGAGCCGATTCCAGATTATCACAGACCTTACAGTGAAGACTCCCTTCCTTATCCGGAGATTAAACTTTTTTTCTTCCAGTTCTTTTCCTTCCTTGTGTTTTGTAATGATCTTACAATGAATAATTGGGAATAGAGTTCTCTATATGGACCATTTATATATTTATAAAGGGTGATCATATCCCCCCTTATATGTGAGTACTTTACTAGCTTTAGATAATACAGCTTGGCATTGCATGCTGTTAAGTCTCTGATCTACCAGAACCCTCACATCCTCCATTTCTGACCCCCTAAATGTATGCCCCCTGGACAGTATGAAGCATGCATGTTGTTAGCCCCCAGGTGCATAACTTTATATTCATCTATATTAAATGTAATTTGCCACTTGGCTGCCCGATCAAACAGTACATATGCATATAGTTTGCAGGTTCTCCCTGAGTTAGTGTGGGTTCCCTCTAGGTACTCTGGTTTCCCTCCACGTAATTGGATTTCCCCAAAAAATTGACGTTAGACCTTGTTAATGACATATGACTATGGTAGGGATATTAGATTGTGAGCTCTTTTGAGAGACAGCTAGTGACATGACTTTGTACAGTGCTGCATAATATGATGGCGCTATATAAATACTGGATAAGAATAATAATATTAAAGATGAAAGAGACGTTCCTAGCCAGTCCTGAGGGTGAAGTACAAAGAAAAGAATTCAACTGCTATGTTGGTTCTTAATAACTCAGAGTTTCAATATTTAGAAAGGGATGAAACAGCCTAATACTGCCCCCATTCATTCCCCATGAATCCTAAAAACAAAATTCAAATACAACTTGGTGCAACAAAAAAGTGGGTGCACAAATGAAAACCACAAAAAAATTGCACCATGCACTTCATTTGGTGTCATTCCTAGGAGGACCTCCATGCCTGAACCCCCCGGGGTGTATTACTCCAGACAGGGGACAAGCTTCCCACACTGAGCCCACCTAGATGGAACCAAAGAGGGAGACCAGAAGGCCCTGCGCTCTCCCCACACCGACTTTCAGGCAGCGAGGCCAGAAGGGCAAGCTCCATACTCATTTGGTGCAAACACACAGATAAATAAGTGCTGCAGATGACTCCATAGCTGGCCTTCTCGCCAGGTATAAAAATTTTCCCCGATCTGGCCAAGAGGCGGGATGTGTACCGCTACATGAAGGGCCTCAACCACTGGCATGGTTTACTGGCATGAAGAAGAACCGAACAACAACCTCAACACCTATCTGAGCGTGACCTAACTTCCTGAGCTAGGAAATATGGAAACTTTACAATACAATGTATCCAGATCGAAGCCACGCCCCTGCCACGCCCGGCTACCGCCAAGAACTTCTTTATCCAGACCATTAAGAATGATTGAAATAGATTGCACAAAATCATCAGATAATTAATTAATTGGAGGGGTAAATTTGTTTCATTTTTTAAATATAAATTGGATTTTCAAAATACCAAAATCGATCACTTTTGGCTTAATGACAAATTCAGGTCAACAAAATACTTTTCACATCTAAATAATATCATTTTTATGTCAGTATAAGGCTAAAGAAGTTGCCGTGCTCGAAATATAATTTAAAAAGTTCTATTGGAGTTCTGTTAGAGATGTTGCTAGAATGATTCCTAGGGGCGCAGGGTATCAGCTAGGCAGGGTGTTGTCTCTATTACAGGAAGCATATGAAGAAGGAACCGATGGCAGGATCACCAGACTTGTGACCAGGGTACATTTACTTTAAGCCCATTGCGGATATTTCTGGTCTGAAGGTTTTAGGTGAAGGGGGCACTGAAAGTGCCAGTGAGGTGCCAGAGGCGGAATCTGTGGGCCAGTTCTATCCTGGCACCTGCACCACATGCCCTTCTGAATGTTCCCTTCCCAATGGGCCAGGCGTGGATTCCCTGCAGGTCATTTTGAAGTTTGGAACCCCACTCCTGACCAGTGTCTCAATATGATTTCCGTTTAAACCCAAGGAGGGTGGAAAGGCCAGGCAACGAAATGGTAAACAGCTGGTTCAACACCCAGCAGGGCGCCTCTGCCGCCGAGGGAAGTCAAATCCCCCCCAAACTTATTCACCCTCAGGAATCCCCCTGGTGGTGTCAATCAGGTTCCCCCCATCTCCGCCTTTGGAATGGGGACACAAACCAGATTCTGATTCCTCCTGCCCTAACAGGCCTCAAATATCGACATTTATGCAAAAATCATTTCATCGCTTCTGAGGGGTCACCCAACCTCGTACGGAGATTAACCCTCCATAGTGGCCCCCGCCACGCTACAAAACTGTCTAATTTCATTGGATGTCACATCAAGATTTCTCACTGAACTGTAAATCGTCGGTTACCAAATCCAATTAATTTAAGTGATCGGAGAGGAGTGTTGCCACGGAAACGGCGAGCTTAAACACGTTGCCATAAAGAAGAGTTTAATCGCGGCTCTCCTCCATCCAGCACCTTCTGCGGGGACGTGCATCAGCCCTCAATTAGCTTCAGAATCGGATGCTGCGGCCCGTTCCTTGTCATTCTTTTTTGGGGTTTATCTGGAAGATTTGAAGTACAGAGAAAAGAATTCAGCAGAATTTTAATACTATAAATTGTTACATTGTTACAGTATTATATTACAGTTACATAGTTAGGTCGAAAAAAGATAATCAAGTACAACCATGAGGGAAATAAACATATCCCAGATAAAAAACCCGATGGACATGGTTGGTCCAGAGGAAGGCAAAAAAACACTGGTACAATTTGCTCCAACAGGGAAAAAATTCCTTCCCGATTCAATCAGATGTTCCCTGGATCAGCAGTCTCTGTTATCTTTACTTTAAAGCTTTAATCCCCAGTTATATTCTGTGCTTCTAGAAATCATCCAGCTTTTTCTTAAAGCAATCTATAGAACTTGCTGAAACTACTTCCTGAGGGAGCGTCCTGTAACATTTGTAATCCTGCCAACATCCCCATTATACATGAATGAATACTAAAGCAAGAAAGATACGGGACTTTAACGGCAGTGGATTTGTAAAAAGTTATCATATACCTTTTATTTCCTTTATTAAGAAACAACAGTTAAAATACACATGCCTCTTCCCTTATACCATGTTTCAGGAAGTTAATCAACATTATTAGCATACATGGGCTAGATACATTGTACACATTACATATGATGAGACCATCCGACGCGTTTCGCAGACTGTGTCCTCTTCCTCAGGGATTTAATTGGTACAGCTAGTTGGTGTATTAGCACAAAAGTTGTTACATTCATCGGTATGCTTACTCTCCTGGTATGAAGGTAGGCAAAAGGCAGAATTTATATCACAACACCTAGAGATGGCCGTGTCCCATATATGTTCTCCACAACAATATTCAGTACTTCTCCAGATATTATTGGTAATGCTCACTCCATTATGGAGTGATAATAAATAATTATCTTCAAAAACTAGATTCAATCATATAATTCCATCCATAAACAGACTTGCACTTAAATTGAAAGAAGAACCGCCATTGTCTGTGACACCTAGGTGTGGTATACGTACAATATTAGTTCTGGGGATTTGTCCCCGGTAGGCAGAATTGCCAAAAGATTTTTCTTAGTTCATGTGCCTGCGCTATCTTTCCACGGAGACCAAGCACATTGCTAACCCATCCCTAGCAATCTGTGATACTGTGTGGGCCAAAGAATAAAAAAGCCAACAAAGTTTACTAGGACTAGAGAATTTTATATGCCCTAAAGTATGCAACGCATTTCGGGGGGTCATCTGTTCCCTTCAATCAGGACAATCTAACATTAATATTGTATTGGTATCATAAAAAAAATATTATGCTATTATGTAGTATGTCAGCTTTATTTCTTGTTGTTTGATCCTTTAATGTATCATTAATCATCTGTACTTTACAAAATCTTTGGACTTGTGGCACCTTTTTGCCCTAATGAAAAGGGATTGTTAAGCCCCCAATGTGTGTTGAATACCCCTGTGACTCTAGAAAAAAATCAACCAATCAAAGTTCATTGATCATTTCTTACTTTCTGATCATCTTTTTTATATTTTCCAAATTATAATCAGTTTGCTGCCTGAAATGTGAGATCCCCAGCAATGTATTGAGGTTTAAAACATTAAAAGTTTCACCCTTGTTTTTATTTTGCACATTTCATTTAGCTTTGTGCTGTTTTTATGTTCCGTTGACCCCCACTTACAGAAGCTTTCTCTGTATCCATTATAATAGATAATACGGCCGTGGGGTTATTGTATATTGTCGTATTGTATTAGTGTTAGTATCAGTGCCACAGAGGAGATTCATCGCTGCATTCACTGGGAGCGCCATATGTTGTACAGGAATCTTAATGAAGAGCAGATGCCAGAGATGGGATTCCACCTGCAACTCAAATCCTAACCAGGAACAAAGGGGATGCCGAGACTTTACCTTCTAAATCTAAGTGAGGATGAGTCCCCCCAGACTGCGTCTGTATTACAATGTATTGAATTTCACCGTCTGGACTCACTATTTATTACCCCCCATTTACTGGAAAGTTTAGCATAGGAACCAGACGGCGACAAGAATATGACTCACCAGAAAGTGTTTTGGGGTAAATGGAGCAACCGAAAAACAAAAAAATTCTGAATAAACTCATATTTCTTCCAATATATAGAGAAGGATCTCTCACCCAAGTTAAAACAAAATCCTAATCGTCAATATCTCGTCCAATCAGTAGACTTTGCATTGACTTCAATTGATAATTACTGATGATGGGTGAGCTCAGCTGTTTTGTAAAGGTTACTCAAAATGCAAAAAACTTGACAACTCTTGTCATTCAATGTTGGCTATTTTGAAGATTATGAAGTTAGTTTCATCTAAAAAAAAATGGGAATCCTGCCATGGTGGACACGTACCAATCCGGCATTAAAAAAAAAAATGCCGGACAATACCTTACAATAGCATACAAGAAATACCGTACAATAAATTGTCTTCTAGCTCCGAGGGTGACTTTAGAAATCAACATGTCCTTTAAATGACCAGCTTGGGGCATGACTTAGAGACGTTGGTGTTGTTACAGAAAAGGGTCAACAGTTCAGAATGAATAAGGATCAAGTGGATTCCGTGCAAACCCAAGACTGAGGCAACCTTAATCCTCGTTCCTATTGATTCTCAGCTGTAGGCCTCATACAATATATAATTTTCTATGAAGGTAAGCTAGAAAATAAAATATATTGTTGAATTATGTTTTAGGAAATCAAATGAAAAATTCACCACTGTTTGAAACGACTCAATGGGCCCATTTTATTAAAACTCTCCAAGGCTGGAGAGAATACACTTTCATCAGTGAAGCTGGGTGATCCAGGAAACCTGGAATGGATCAGGTCCAGGATTCAAAACATTTGCCAGCCCCCCTAGCGGTATTCCCGAGTGTGAGTCGGGGTGGATTTCCGACATCCTCCAGCATCCTGCTGGTCCCCGCAGGTCCTGGGGACACGTCCTGCTCCTCCTATCCCCAGCCACGGAGTGTGGAGACAATCTCCGGGGTTTCCCGGTGACAGCGGTGCATGCGTTGGTGCAGGCGGGAGGATCGGCGGGAAATTCAAATAATTTTGTATTGGATTCAATACAAAATATCTGTATTGAGTCAAATATATATAATACATGCTACTGTACAGTTATATTACATGTTTAACTATTTTCTTTATTTTTTAAAACAGATTTTTGTGTTTTATTATTTAAAGTTTATTGTTAAATTTATTAAATTTTGGACATATTTTGATGATTTATGCCTAAGAATTATAGCCTACAATTTAAAATAAATTTCCATGCAAAAATAATGTAAGGCCTTTTGCATGGAAATATATACAGAATTAGATCGCTAGGGGGGCTAGGAAACAGCAAATGACTGGAAAAGAAATCTATTCCAGGTTTGCTGGATCACTCAGCTTCACTGATGAAAGTGTATCCTCTCCAGCCTTAGAGAGTTTTAATAAATCAGCCCCAATGCTTCCATGCTACAGTCCTAGACTCAATGGTAATGGTCCATGTGGAATAAAGGTTGGATCAAAATTGCTTAAATAGGCATTTGGCGTGTGGCTCTAACCCCTACCATGGCAAGTCAAAATAACATTGCCATTGGATGCATCTATGTTTGTAGCATGAAAGCAAGCTCTAATATTCCTGCAATGCTCCAGCCAACAGGTCAGCATGATAGCAAAGGGGTCATGATTGAAGTCTAAGATCCAGGCACTCCTATTTGGACACACTGGGCCTGATTTATTAAAGCTTTTATCAGTGAAGCTGGATGATCCAGAAAACCTAGAATGGATCTGGTCCAGGATTGAAAACATTTAGTTAAACATGTGATAAAACTGTACAGTAGCATGTATTATATATATTTGACTCAATACAGATATTTTGTATTGAATCCAATACAAAATTATTTGAATTTTCCGCTGATCCTCCCGTCTGCACCCACGCATGCACCGCTGTCAACGGGAAACCCCAGAGATTGTCTCTGCACTTCGTGGCTGGAGATTGGAGGAGCAGAATGTATCCCCTGGACATGCGGGGGCCATCAGGATGCCGGAGGATGCCGAAAATCCACCCTGAGTTGTGGAAAATCCACCCCGAGTCACACTCGGGAATACCGCTAGGGGGGCTGGCAAATGTTTTGAATCCTGGACCTGATCCATTCCAGGTTTGCTGGATCACCCAGATTCACTGATGAAAGTGTATTCTCTCCAGCCTTGGAGAGGTATAATAAATCAGACACACTATAGCTTCCATTTATCCATAAATGTACTCAGGCCAAAGTGGCCTCTCGGGCAGTGCTATTTACCAGGGCATGAAATAATTTTACATCTCATCATGGACTTTGGGTGTTTTGTATGACATCCTTAGTCACAAGGTAAAGTCTCCTTTACAAGGAGTACCAGTGATCCAGTGAACCAGTGGTACCAGTCCCACCGCCTGGCCCTGTTTTCTTCTCTTAATGTGATGTTATCACTGTAGGAGCGACATGGGCCATGAAGAAGGTCCAGATGACCTGGAATCTGGTACAACACATACCCAAAGATTAAAGGAAATGTTTGGAGATTTTACTATTTTTATTTACTGGATGAGGGAAATAACTACAATGGGTATTGTTTGTTTAGGAAATTGGACATGTCCAAACTTTAACTTTGTGCTTGCTTTTTAAAACAAACTAAGCAAAATGTGTGAGCACCGGGCCGGCCCCATATGGAGACAAGACTGTAATATCTGCACATATCGTATTTAGTATAAATGGTACGGCACATTAGGGGAATCTCATTTTATTGTGACTTTTCACATTAAAAATTCCACGTACAGCTTCTACTGCTGAGATTTACATAGCGTTTGTCTCCTGCGGTCTCCCAGCATGCAGCAAGCTTCTTTGTTCTGACAACATGTCTCCTCCGCTGATTGATGACCTCTTCCATTAAAAGGAATTTCAACCTGTAAAGTAACGCGCCCTTTCTGGGGCTCCTGAAAAGCTCCATATTGTGTAATGGATTATTATGGATTCTCAGCGCAGTCCTGCATTGTTAATTGTCCCCGGGGCCCGTGTAAAAATCTCCCAGGTTTATGTTGAAGCTACAACTTTCTGATTGCTGGTGCCGGAGGAAAGGAAATGCCTTTTTATTGCACATGGAAATCCAGCATTGGCTTGTCAGGAGCAATCCCAGTCCACGGATTTCAGTAACTCCCCACCGACAGGCAGCTGCGTTCCACAACAATGGTGCAACTTTATGTATGCTGAGACCTCAGAGGAGATCCTGACATATTAATATGTTTTATGGACTATATATAAACCTAGGAAGGGGTGCAGGCGCTCATTACTGGGTGCACCACAAGAACAACCATACCCAGCAAAGAAGATTGTGAACACATTGGAAAACCAATTAATGTTCCCAACCATGTTTTTATGTACGGTAGATTTGCCTCTTTTCCTCTTTCTAGTTTATTTTTTACTACATTATTATATTTCATCTTACTCCACACAAACCCCTTGGCCATTTCCCCGACCAACCCATCTACCTGTGCTCACCATAGATCTGACCATATCCAACTTTAGTTATTCTACATTTTAATTTCTTTTACAATTTCTTACATTTTAATTGCCAAGTTCTTAAAGCAATCATGATGATTTCCAACTTTAACAGTTACGATAAAAATCAAAATCAGTATGAATTTTAAGTCTATGTTTATGCGCTTGCTAATTGTTTGTTTTCATCAACGAATGTCTTAATATTATGTTTATGTGTCATTATGTATACAGTTATGTAATATATTTATATATTTGATCACATCTCTTTATTATAACCTTATGAAGCCTTGTCGCACACCAGTTCTTGCTTAGCAGTTGCTTAAATTAATATATTTTATACTTTATGTTCTTACGGTAGCTTTGTTCATAGTTCTCTCTATCCCCTGAGGAAGGCCATCGGGCGAAACGCGTCGGGTGGAGATCCTCAAGTAACAGTTACTAAATAACCTTCCTCAATACCTCTCGTAAACCTTTTGAATGTAATCAGTTATTATAACTAGCAGTAAGATGTCTAGCACACGCAGTATGCCCGACACTTTGTGACTACAATAATGCCATTGGGTTTGATATGAGGATTCTCTATTTGAATGTGATCATCATTACTTTCACAATTTTGTTGTGAATATACACATACTATTGTAAAGTAATTTTTCTTTTCTCTTTGATATGAATATATTTGATTTCCATACTAAATCCCTACTCTTTTCGCTATGATTTGACAAACAAGGGGTGGCCCTTATGTAAGGAAGAACCATACCCTATCACTGGTAGCCATTGCTATATATAAATATTTAAGTTTTGACGACAGTGACCTGTCTGATATCACTCCCCCCTTCCTTACAAGTGCAAGGATAATGATATAGATGAGATATTTGATGTGAAATGATTTGATTTTATGAAACGCGTTAGCCTGGATCTTCGTCTTTGTACATTACAATGGATCTCTTTTTATGGCGGTGCAGTGTGTACAGGGACTGGGTTCCTCGGGCAGCTCATCCATCGCTTTTGCTTCAAGGTCACCTGAATGTTTTATATATGTGGCTTTCTGTCTTCCCCTCAATATTCTCAGTATACAGAGTCATTCCAGGAATTGTTCTTTGATTCTGCTGCTACAAAGCAACTTAATTAACATTACAATGTGCAGTTCAGAAACAAGCCTTGATCCACATGTCATCACCTTACCCTTTGTCCAGGTGAATTCTTTCCATGGCTGACATAATAGATACAGTGAATGGTGAATGCCAAAGAGTCAGAAAAAAATAAACCTGATCATCTGTTGTGTTATAAGAATCCATGTACATTTGTTAGGGGTTACCAGTGCTGGCATTTCACTAACCCTTTATAAATAATGATCCTGAGAACAAAAATGTCATCTATAGAACACTGGTGCCTTCATATGAGATTAACTGGAAGCAAAGAATGTTATCTCATATGGGGAAACCTTCTAACCCCCAATTTAATGGGTAGATACCCAACCCGCCATCCAGATCCACTGATTTAGAACCTAGGTACAGTCATATGACATCATTGCCCATATATGGGCATGGGGAATGTCCTCTCCAGAATTCCCAGTGCTGGAGACCACCATTGCTCTAATGGGAGTCTGAACAATGAGCAGGGGGACTACATTCCATCTTCCTCTGACCTTTCTGTGCTAAATCAGATGCTAAGAGGATCTGCAGACATTACTGGACCCTGAAGAGGCAAATTGTAGGTAAAATAAAAAAAACTAATGTATGTGCCTGGTTAGGGCAGACATGTCCAAAGTCCGGGCCGGAGGCCAATTCCAGCCTATGTTCAGATTTACACTGGCTCTGTCATAAAATCAATAATATGGGGCACGGACCACGCTCACTCTGATTACAAGAACATGCTCTGCACTGACACTGGACAGGGAATCCCCCACGTTACCCCGGTGGGTGTGTGCTGTGCGGGACCCAGGCAGACCATGCCCCCATTTCCCTGGTTAGTGGTCCGCCCCCACACATTTTCACCTCACCAAATCTGGCCCTTTTTGCAAAAAGTTTGGACACCCCTGGGTTAGGGGACCACAGGAGAGGGACCAATCACTGCGCCCCCATGAGGAGGGCAAGTAGATAACACATAAGCTACCCCACTGCAAGCATCCTCTCTTTGGCACCAGTGCTTTGAGGGGGATATTGCTATTTTAGGGTCAGCCTACTTGCCCTGAGGTATTCATATATCCGGTGAATGCACTCTTCTGTGCTATGTTATAAGAATACCAACGGGCAGAAACCATTATAGAGAATTAGAGTCAATGTGTTTGGCCCAAAATTGGAGAAACCTCAAGCCAGCTCTGCAAATGTTATGTTATGGTTGGAATATGAATATTTGTAAACAGATTTATTCTGTTTGTTAAATGATTATTCTTTAATAAGTGAGAGTTTCACAACATCCATTTTCAGTATCCTGTGAATAAAAGGTGAGATAACAATGAGACGTCGCCTTTATTATTTCAATCATTCGGAGCATTTGTTTCAGGAGTAATTCGGATCACACCGGGGCAGCATCATTGCCATGCAAAGCACAGCCTGACGGCCAATTAATCACTGTTTACCGAGAGTTCTTTTGTGAAAACCATGAATGTGTTTTCCTTTCTTGTATCATAAAAGAATAATAATAGCCAGCATTGTGCGAGATATTAATGATAACTAAAAATGTGTTCAATGGTATTCCCTAAAGTAACTTTACAAGGCTGACTTAATAAATTCCTGAAACTTCCCAATTTACAATAATGAGATCATTGTTCAGAGACGCTCCATGCATTATCAATAAAAAGCTGTCCTTAAGCTCCAGTCAGTAAGATGATGTCATCAGTCTGTTGCAGGCAGGATGAAGCATTTCCTCAGTCTCCCCCAGTGATCAGATTGCAACATTGTATCTTTGTAGCCCCAAGGTGAGAGCTTGTGATTTCTATGCATTAAATGGGTAAAACAGGGGTGTCAAACTCAAATACACAGAGGGCCAAAATTAAAGACTTAGACAAAGTTGCGGGCCAACATTCAAATTTATTGAAAAAATTGAGGAAATGTTTCCTTATTATTAGATATAAACCCTTTCCATATGGAAACAAAAAGTTTTTGCTTCACATTCAATCTGGAACATACTTATAATAGAGAAAGAGGCATAAACATTTTTTTTAATTTATTTAGGAAAAAGTCTTATGCCTCTTTCTCTATTTGTAGCCGTCTGAGTTAAATTCCAATGGTAACCTTTTTGCACAGGCTGACAATAATAATAACAATATTCTTCTATGAAAATCCAACCATTCAAGTCCATATCTACTAGATTGTAAGCTCTTCGGGGCAGGGTCCTCTCCTCCTGTATCACTGTCTGTATTAGTCTGTCATTTGCAATCCCTATTTAATGTACAGCGCTGCGTAATATGTTGGCGCTATATAAATCCTGTTTAATAATAATAATAATAATGCCTTGGAGTAGCAAGGAAAAGTACAGCTGAGTGCTGGAAATGCCAGACGCGGCCAATGCGGAGCTAAATCTTATGAGTGGCCCGCCGCTGGAACTCCCTCTTCATTGAAATAGCGCCGCTACTAAAATTCCCGGCATTATTTGCGTCTATAAAACAGTCCAATGCGGGGCCACACATAGGCAGAGAGCCCGCTGGTCTATAGACGCGGGTAATGCCGGGAATTGTAGTAGCGGCGCTATTTTAATGCAGAGGCGGGCCAACTTCAGTTCATATTTAAGATTCCTTTGGGTGCCAAAAACAAGGATGTTGGGGGCCAGATTTGGCCCCTGGGCCAGAGTTTGACACCCCTGGTGTAAAAAAGTAAAAAGTACAAAGTAAAAAACATATGTTTTTTACATAGTACAAATCTATGACAGATTTCATATCACTGCAATCACTGCAATGAGCTGATATTGCAAAAACATGAGGATAAAAAGTACCTTTATATTTATTCCTAAAACCCAACTAAACCCCAAAACAAGCAAGACAAGTTCCTAAAGCAATCATGATGATTAGTGCAAATTATATGTGTGACTTTTGGGACTTTTTGGAAACCCCCTCACCCTGTGCTTGGCTGCAGCTCTAACCCCACCTGGACCGCTTCTGCCTTTTAGTTAAAGTGGACCGATCACCAGAATTTCTATTTTATATAAAAATGGTAGATAATTCTTTTATATAAAGCAATAATTAGCTTCTTTTTTTCTCTAATTCATTTTCTTAAGGGTGACCCCCCCTGTTCTGTCGCTGACATCTTTAATATTAATATTATTATTATTATTATTATTATTATTAATAATAATAAACAGGATTTATATAGTGCCAACATGTCACTCGGCACTGTACATTAAATAGGGTTTATTCTCTCTTCTTCACATCTCCCAAACATGTCTGCAAATGTATCATTGCGCATGCTCTAGATTGACCACTTTTGATGCTCTAGATTGACTTTTTACAATATTAGTTAAGCAGTAAAAGACAGGAGGGGACTTTTCCAAAAAATATTTAAAAGTATTAAAAAATAAACTTTTTTCATTATATAAAATGTATGATCATTACGCTTTAATAGAATGAGGTCTTGTCATTGCTCCCCCAACTTTCTGTGACTAAAAGTCCTGCCTGCTTATGTGCAGGGATGCAGGGTGCTGCAGGGATGCTGGGAAATGTAGTCTACCATTTATTGTTCATTATGATTATAATTATTATTATTATTTTTATTATTATTAATAAACAGGATTTAGTGCCAACATATTACGGAGCGATGTACATTAAATACAGGTCGCAAATGACAGACAGATACAGACACAGGAGGAGGAGAGGACCCTACCCTGAAGAGCTTACAATTGATTTTCGGAGTCACATGGTCTCATCTGATTGGTCCTCTCACCAGCTGACCTCAAAGTTTGCATTCACTTATCACCCTGTTTGCTATTTGTTCAGATTTATGGCTTATTGGACTGTAAAGGTTGTCATTGTCCTGGCTGCTTGACGTGACATTTATTATGTGAAGAAAACATCCTGAAAACTGCAAGTTCTAGAGCAAACAAATTCCCATAAGTCCAATGTTGTTTAGAACCGAGCCATGCTGGGTATCATTAAAAGCGTCTTTAGTGCAGAAGTCAGACAAACTCATCTGTATAACTCTTATTTCAGATCTCTAGCTCTCTTATTATAGGAGAGTCAGACCTCTGCTGAGAGACTGCTGCTTCCCCATACATAGTAAAGATCCTACTTTGCTGGCAGATGACGGGCGTTTTTACTCTCAGGCTGTGGCTGTTTCCTTTGCACACATATGTATCTCCCCTGGGCTGCTGACAGTCTGTGATTTCTCTGACAGCCTTGTGATTTGGTGGAATGATTGGCAGATGATGCTGGCTGAGCTGTTTTTCTCCTTCTAATAGCTTCTCTTAGAGACATTGCAGCTGTTATCTGCACTTGGCGTCCTGTTCTCGATGTGTTTCAATATTTGTCCTTGACATTAGCGCATCTCGAGCACATCTTGTGGAATTTCATTAATCACAGCTTTTATAGTCAATGAAACCTTTCAAGTAGAGCGCTGTAATAGCTCCGTAAAGAGCCAGAGAAAATATTTTATGTTACTTCTCTGTTTATCTGTTAATAGGAAAATAATGTAAGCTTCAATATAATAGCTTTAAAAATTTCCAGGTCTGAAATGTGGCAGAAAAGTGCGAAATATTTAGCCAAGCGCAAACGAATAAAAGCGAGCTTGCAATTAAAACGGAGCTCCGACCGGGGGAAGGAGTCATTCATTGACAGCTCAAGGTTATGTACAGTCTGCAATTCCTTTTCTTGGATGGAGGATTGAAAGCCCTCATGTAGGAAGAAGAATCTGGGGGCTTTCAATTTGTGTCCGTAAAGTAGAACGCGTCCATGCATGCAGGTAAGGTTGTTATTGCAGAAGGGACAGGTGATGTCTGCAAGAAAAAAAAACTCACCTCTTCTTTTCTAGATACACTGAGCTGTGCATGGAGGATGCTGGGATATGCTGAGCACCCTGGCATGCCAAAGGGCTGACGACAATATGAACTCCTGCGTCCATGCACCAGAGCTGCATCATTACATATTCCAGGTGCAGCTAATGAAGATTGCAGCACCTGTGATAATATTATTATTATTATTAATAAACAGGATTTATATAGAGCCAATATATTACGCAGCACTTGTTATATTATTATTATTATTATTATTATTATTAACCACCTGAGCGTTACACTGAGGTCTAGATTTCTGTACCAAAAGTGATCCACTGTTTTTCATGAAATTTTTTTTTGAAATTGTAGACCTGTAACTTACAGAAATATGTCCGAACAAGGGTTCTAGTAGATAATATGAATATAAAAAATGTATTTACTTTTATTTTTTT
>NC_092869.1:43824278-43849077 GCF_032062135.1 Pyxicephalus adspersus | reverse complement strand
TCCCTGCAGAGATCATCCGGCGCTGGACGAAGACGGACGTGGACGATCAGCAGGACCAGGTAAGATGCCGGCCGGTATCTTGTGTTCAGCGGGCCAGGATCTTGTGTTCAGCCGGCCGGGCGGCGGAACGCAAGATGCCGGGCAGCGGAACACAAGATACCGGCCGGCATCTTACCGGTCCCGCTGGCACCCGACGCTGGAGAGGGAGATCGACGGACGACGATGAATATTATTATTAATATTATTATTATTAATAATATTAAACAGGATTTATATAGCGCCAACATATTACGCAGCACCTGTGATAGAACAATGACAGGTGAGTGTTATCAAAAAACTGCAACCAGACAGGTAAGTCCCTTCTGCAATAAAAGACCTGCCTGGTCGCATTTTCTTTTATTTGCATTTAAAGGGTATATTCATTCCAAAGGGAAATCACTCTGCTGGGTGAAATCTGATTTCCTGAAGACTCCACTGGAGAGATTTTGCTCATTAATATGCAACAGGGAGCCAAACTATGGTGTGCATCTCTCTCGGATATGGCTGCATGTCACTTGCATTTGATTTCTTTTTTTTAATCCTGCCATTAACGCGCTTCTTGTCTTAGGGTGGCTACACTTCTTGCCGTGTATCTGTGGAGCAGAAATGTAGCCACCCTTGGAATGCAGCACCTCCACACAGGGGGGAGTTGGATGGACTCATAGTCTCAGATGAATTTTACAAAACTGAATGATAAATTAAAGCTGATCCCCAGCTAACATTTTATAAGCATTCATAAGAACGGTTTGTTTTTATTTTATAATAAAAGTTTTACCTTTATAAATAAAACACACTAAGGTGAGGTTGAAGCGTTGGGTTTTGAGGGCTCTTTTAAATGAGCAGAAGTAGGAAAAAGCCAAATAGGAAGAGGAGACCATTCCAGAGAGTCGGGGCAGCTCTAGAAAAGTCGTGGAGCCGTGCGTGTGAGGAGGTTATGAGTAAGGAAGACATTATTAGGTCAATGGAGGAGCGAAGAGAGCGGCTAGGTTAAGATTTTTTTTATCAGGGAAGAAAGATAGGTGGGACTGTGGAGGGATTTGTGTATTAGGCAAGAGCATACAAACTAAGAGGTGGGGGAAGTATCACACAATAGGAGGGGGATATGGAATGGTGGGTAAGTAGTAAGGGTTTAAGAGACAGAAGAAGACGGGTAGGTGGGGTTGTAGTGTTGGATTCTGAGGGCTCTTTTAAATGAGCAGAAAGTAGGAGCGATCCAAATACATTACAACTATTCCCTGCGCACATTCACTGCATGACATTTCTCAGGACAGGATTCCTGATGGTGACAACATTGAGCCATGTCTGTGGAATGTGTGTTGAAGTAGCCACTTGCAGTTTCATTCAGCATCCTGTAGGACAACCGAGGAGTAAAGAAGAGCACAGGAAGTGTATAATCAACCATTTTCTTGGCAGGATCATCAGGAATTATTTCACCAAAAGCTGCAGATTTGACATTTTCACACCAAATTGGCACCCTAATGCAGCGTTTCCACCACGACATACCAATTCTTATTTATTTAAAGTCACAGAAACGTGCAGATGTTACTTCTATATAGAGATGGAGGTGAGCTCACCCGATAACTCCATCCACCTTGAGCTTTCTGGTAGCCGTCAAGATTTGCATTTGAAAAGCCACAAATCATTTCGCTTCCCGTTTTTGCCTCCAGAAAAGATCTCTGGATGCGGCTAAAATTAATGAAAAGAGATTTGTGAGGAAGGATTTCATAATTTCCTGCTGAAATTCATCAAAACCTTCATCTTAATCACCTTGTCTCCTGGGATAATGCTTAAGGTTTGGCCATCCGTCAGACATAAACCATCCAGGAGCGGATGTCGCTATTACCACAAAGTATCAATCAGCCCAAATATCATAAAGCGTCGCCCAGGATTTGCATATCGGTGACACCTCGGAGGAGACAATGAGGGGAGACTTCATCAGTCACTTCCCTCCTCCGGGCCATGGAGAAGCAGAGGAGGGGACACCGAGAACTCCGGAGAAACTTCCAGGCCTTGCATGAAATCAATGCAACTTATATTTGCATCAAAGGTTCCTGAATGCGTCTCCATGCAGCCATCGAGGGAGCACAGCGGGGTTTGCTGAGGTTTCCCATGATGGATGCAGCACACGTGTTCCTATTCATAAATGTTTCATTAAAAATATTGAAAGCCCAAACGAATTCCAAGTGCAACAAAGCAAAAAGTCTGCAACAGCTGCTTTGCAATGGAAAGAGTAGAAAAGCAATCCAGTACCATCAAGGTGTGGAAAAGGACTCTTGCTCTCCTAAAGGAAGCAGTGGTCTTTCTGCAGAGGTAAGACACACCCCAGTTGAAGAGTCACAACTTGAGCTATCTAATCAGCAAGAAAAGCAAGATAACTAAGATTCTCCAGCATAGATTAAACAATAGTAATATTATTATTGATATTTGTTCCAGCCCCAAATTATATACAAGAACATAGATATAGTCAAAAGAAGGGATTATATGGCAGACAAGAATAAAGTTTAGTTTTTACTTGATATTCAAGTTCAGTACAAGGGTGGGTTATTTAATGAATCATTTCCACGGATTCTACAGAAAATATAGCCTGAAATAGAACAAAAGTGTAAATTGGTAACAGTGGTGGGAAATATACAATGGCTGTCTCCCTTTCCCGACGCGTTTCGCCTATTTGGCTTACTCAGGGGCTTTTTTCTGAGACTTGCATTGGAACATGGAGACTTGAGAACGTGGGGGAACTTCTGTAGTGGAAGATTGATGTCCATTTTAATGCTCACATAGTTGGCAAAAAAAGACCAGTTGAATAAGTAGAGATGACCTTCATGGCCGGTTAAATAATTGAAGGTAACCTAACCTTTTTTTTTTTTTGCTAGCACCTGACCATGCAGCAACGCTATATTCCTCTTCAATCATGGTTTGCTGGTATCCAACTCTTATACAATTCATTACAATCTGCAACCTTATAAGAGCATAAGACCACTGGATGAATACTTATATTCACCCTCATATCTCATCATATGATACCAAACACTTATGTTAGTTTAAATCAATCCTACTCGACCATAAATCGTATAAAGTCATATACCCCTGAGGAAGCCTAATCTGGGCGAAACGCGTTGGGGACTTATATACGGAAAACACAGTCTTATCATTTTTTCTTATTTCCCATATATATTCTTTGCTGTCTATTGTCCACGCTAGCAATATTATGTCTAGTGAACTACTCTATTTCTGTGACCTAGAACAGAAATAGGTAAAACAAACATAATATGTTGTGTTAAATCAATGTTCCTACTTCTGTGATCCCTTCTTAACAGAACTAGGCAAGATAATTACAACATACTTTATACATTCTACCAAAAACATGTTTGTGAACTATGTATTTGTATGACTTTGTTATATATGAAGTGAATATGTACTAATACAGTCATAATTTGACACGAGACTCTTGAGCCTCGAACCTCTTTCTTTCTTCTCTCTTTGTGCTCCCTATTAAACCTAATTTAAAATCCAAACAAAAAATTGGAAAAGTCTTTCTATTTATACTTTTTGCTAACTATGTAAGCCTTAAACGGACATCACTCTTTCACTAATAACAAAGCTCCAAGGTAAGTCTAAAAAAAAAAGCCCCTAAGGAAGCCAAATAGGTGAAACGCGTCGGGTTAAATAGACAACCATTGTACATTTCTTTCCACTGTTACTAATTGACACTTTTGTTGTATTTGAGGCTATATTTTGTGTAGTATCTGTGGAAATCATTAATTTAATGACTGGCCTTTGCACTGAAATTGAATATCAAGTAAAACTAAACTTCTTCTAAATTCTTATCTGTCAAAAACTCCTTTCTTTTGACTATATCTATCCAGTTAGCAAATCACATGCTTTATGCTGATTGGAGAGCTCTGACTTACTAGGGGGGGGGGGTGTGTCTGATTTCTGTAGAGAGGCCACTGCTTCCATTAAAGTGGAAATGGCAGAAAAAATAAAAAAAAACACAACTGACCTTTACTTCCACAAAGCCCCCAATCCCTCCACATGTGGTCTCATGTCCGTCCAGTGCCGTTCTGGAATCCTCCTTTGTCCTGACATGGAGGAAATGCTGGGTGCTGCCATCTTTTTCCTTTTCTTCTTTTCCCCTTAGTGGACAAAATGCGCAGAAGGAGCAGCCAGAGCCTCCCATGCAATGACGTAGGTTGCAAAAAAAAAAAAACAGCATTTTTACTTATTTAGAAGAGTTGTCTAGCCTTCCATGTAAAGTATAAATATTGAGTTTAGGGCCGCTTTAATATAAAATGGTTATCTACCCTTTTATATAAGCTAAGATTCTGCTGATAGGGCCCCTTTAAGTCTCTGCACCGTCATGGTACTGGAAAGGCTTCCCCACTTAAGTGGCACCAGGAATTATTTAGCTTTTAAATAGAAACTTCAATTAAACTTTAAAGCAGAACTCCATTTTAATTTTCTGCAGCAGCTTGGTTGAAATCTTTAAAGCAAACTTCAGTTACAATTTGTGGATGTTACACACAGATCTTAATGGGAATGCTGACTGTCACTTTGAAGAAGCTTTCTGCAGGCTGGAGGAAGAATCAGCAATATTATTAGCCCAGAGAAGGCTGCAAGGAGTTTATTTAAAGTGACATTCAGCCTTCCTATACCAATCTGTGTTTAATATCTCCGTACTGTAAATTATGTTTTCTTTAACGTCTTCAAACAAGCCGATCTCACAAAACACTTTACAAATGCTTTCTATAAGCTTTATGCACTTATACTAGCTGGGGTCTGTATGAGCCTTAGATATTCCCATACATGTGCTTTATATGAGGGGTGAATGTGTATCATGGGGGTGAATGTCACAATGGACACTTTAGATGTACTGACATAAATCGCATCAGCGCGCCCTGCCATGCATTATCAGGAGCTTTGCTGCTGCTAAATATCTCGTTTTGGGAGTCATTCAAAATTTGGAATTGGACTAAATGAATTCAACGTTCTATCAGTTGGTTTGGAGTTCCAAATTCTTCTGGGGGAGATGGGAAGCACAAAAGCCCATTTCTGACTTTCTGCAGTTGGCTAATATATTAGGTTGGACTGGCAGACCCATCCGGTCCCCATTTTTATCTCAGTAAAGGAATATTTAGGTGGCTCAGGTTGGTTTTTGGCCCCATCATCCAATCCTGGATATCAGGAGCTTCCCAAACCTTCTATACAATGTTACAATATGTGATAAGCTAACACATGCATTTTAAGCCTAAATGCCTGAATCAGATTCTTTATTGACTTTATTGAGACTTCGAGTTCAGAAAATCCAAATTTAAGAGGTTGCAGTTTTGCAAAAAAGTTTAACTGAGCCAAAAAGGTTCAAAATTTAAAGATTGAAGAATAAAGATTTCCAATTTGTTGAGTTTGATATTAAAAACTCGACATACACACCAAATCATCAGCCGTGGTTTCCCCCTTCTTACATATTGGGCTGTATATAGCTTTATATTCATGAAATGACTAATTATCAAAGTTCCACCCCGCCGGGTCCCTCCGAGGGGGCCAATCACAACAAATTGGATAACACACTCTGGATAATTACCAGGATGTGGGCACTAAGCTGTCCATCACTGAGGCTTTACAAATGCTGGGATTATGTCACCGGCCGCTAAGAGCATTGGCGTTAGGCTGGATGTGAGCGCTCTAATGTAATTGAATGTGAAACGCAGATCAGACGCAGCCCTGGAAGATCAATTAGCGCCCAGCTGGGCATCTTCAGACACCGAGATCTCTTCTCACCAAACTCTTCATCTCAATCCTCTGACAATCCTGATGCATCTCTGTCACAATTTCCGGTCTGGGATTTGCTTCTAAAGGTGAAGAGATGGCCAGGTGAGGATGGATAAGAAAATGAAACAATTCATCACATATTCATCACTAAAACTGACGATAGATGAAAGTGTTGTACGCTAAATATTTATACAGCAGAAAAGTATAATTATCGGACTGGCTGCAGTATGACCTGTGACTCCTCGCCCACCAATACTCCCATGTCTGCTGCCATACCTCCACACTCATATCATACCCCCGACACTCCTCTCATGTTCATACTGCCCTCTGTCATACCCTTTATTCTCCTCTCCTACACGTACTGCCCTCTGTCATACCCTTTATTCTCCTCTCCTACACGTACTGCCCTCTGTCATACCCTTTATACTCCTCTCCTACACATATTGCCCTCTATAATACTCTTTATACTCCTCTCCTACACATATTGATCTCTATCATACCCTTTATACTCCTCTCCTACACATACTGCCCTCTGTCATACCCTTTATACTCCTCTCCTACACATACTGCCCTCTGTCATACCCTTCATACTCCTCTCCTACACATACTGCCCTCTGTCATACCCTTTATATTCCTCTTCTACACTTACTGCCCTCTGTCATACCCTTTATACTCCTCTCCTGCACAAACTGCCCTCTGTCATACCCTTCATACTCCTCTCCTACACATTCTGCCCTCTTTCATACCCTTTATACTCCTCTCCTACATATTCTGCCCTCTGTCATACCCCCTCATTGCTTTCCTCTACCTGCACTCCTTTCTTTACCCTCTACATTTCCACAATTCATTCCTGAACTGCAACCCCCCTGCACTCCTCTCCTGCAGTACTGACCATTATGACACATTATTAGCAGTGTTTGTAATATCCCGGGCCTCACTTATCCTGGACCATCTGTAGTTGTACTATATGGTCCCCCAATGTAGAAGCCAAGGACCAATCAGATTGCAGGTTAGAGTCACTTAGACTTTCATTATATACAAGGGATTTCTGAGTAATACCCTTCATACTCCTCTTTCTGAGTGTTTTGTAAGCCTGATCTCCATGGACTGTGCAGCAATGTAACATGACAGCCACATCTGGTGATTGGATTGGATGCAGGTAGGTGATTGATCTGAGCGTACAGTAATAAATAATTCATCAATATTACAGTTCAGTAGGGGGGTTTTGTCTGTCCTAACTCTGCGTTCTGTTCCCACGATCCCCCACCTCCAGCAATACCTGAAAAATAACTTTTATCTTTCCACTTTCTCTGATTTCACGTAGAATAATAAATCCTTTCAGTGTAGTCAGCTTCTTCTTCTATCCAGCCAATGTACATAAGAAGGAAGTTGTGGCTGGAAACTGGCCTGAGTTCAGGTCTGTGACTTCAAACATTCCCTGCAGCCAAGGATTTACAATGGCCAGTGGCCCGGCTCGTCTGAAAGAGATTTCCTTTCCCTCGTCGAGCCTTTCCGTACCCATCCATGCTAACATCTGAGGCTCCCAGTTACTTTGTACTATGCTCCTGCATATGGCACCCAGAACCTGAAACAGAACACGGTCAAAGCTGCCGTACATAGAACATTCACATGGTGCAGAAGGGAGTTTGTGTCTTCACCCCTCTTTGTGTCTTCACCCCTCTTTGTGTCTTCACCCCTCTTTATGTCTTCACCCCTCTTTGTGTCTTCCCCCTCCCCCCGTCCTATATGTCTTCACCCCTCATTGATCAGATATTGGGAATACAGTCATCTGAATGTTTATATGGCAGCTGGTGTGCAGGGTTGATGGTGATTTCCTGTGAAGAAGGATTCCATGCGGATTGATTCTGCAGTTTTGGGTAATTTGGGGTTGTTTCTCTTTTCCCTGCTGTTCTTTACTGTACTAAAGGGCATCTTGTGCAGATTGCAATGTTTGGAGATTTGTCTCATTTCAGGCTTCATATATATAAATAGATTCCCAGCAGCTGAGCAAGGCTTCTAATTCCATCAAGGAGTGATGGGGAGTGAGGATGCTCTAATCCTTTCTTGGGCGCCTGCAACGCGTCTCTGCAGGAGCTGCAATTATCCCCTGCATGCAGCTGCTGCCTCTTCTTATTACTGAATCAGTAAATTCATTTTCACCCTATGCCCTGATGGAAGGCTCAGCTTCCTGGTATCTCTGTCAGCTGCATCTCTGATGGATATTTATGGGATCGCCATTATCTAAAATACAAATAGATAAAATGAAATGTACATACAGGTCAAAGTGACACATGTACATGAATATTTTCTAACCATGATTAATATGTACATATATCATATACATGGAACACTGGTTATCTCCCCCCTAAATACCTGAATCCATCCATTTATCACCCTCAGATATCCCTCCCTGCACAGGAGCCATCAGATTGGCAGATGGAGGAACACTAATATGGGCCCATCAGGGTTTATTGCTTGCCCATTGCTGTCAGTCTAGGGCTACATAAACACTTTCAATTAGAAACAATCTTATGTGATCATACATGGAAAAGGGAGAGGAGAACATTTCTTATCTGTGCATTTCAGATTCTTATTTGGACAATTGATAGCAGGACTACTTCCACCTACAGTTTGCACATTCCTAATGTGCAATCTCTGTGTTGGGAAGCCATGTTTGCAAGTCGGCACAAATGGCAAGGGATGGGCAACCTATCAATATATAGAGGCCCGTAGCCGTAAGAAATTAGGTGCAGGGCCTACATGACAGGGTGCTAGGCCTAGCTCAGGGGTGTTAAGGGGTTAATGAAATGTAGTGATGCTAGAGGGGGCTGGGCTAGTATGGAGTGTGGGGTAGGAGGGGATTAGGAATAGGACAAGTTAAAAGGGTCTGGACGGAAGTGAGAGGCCCTCTTTTGGAAGAAAAAAGTTTCCTGCCCACCCACCCCTTCTGTTATGGTTATAATTTGAAAGTTTGGTTCGTTTTTCGGTTGGGGTCTTGGAAGGCAAGGATCCAGTGCATTGGAAAAGTGGTGGATTTTGGCAGGGGGGAATCCCCTTTGATTGTGAAGGTGAACGGATGAATATGGCCCCTGAGGCGGTGCTGGGTGGCTAGGGGCCAAGGTGGAGATGTTGGAAGAGTAAAATTCCTGTTGGGTGCGGATTTTGCCTTTTGAGACCTGTGACCTGGTTGTTTGAGTGTATAATGGTTATGTATTAATAAAAGAGGAATTAGGTTGTTGGTTAGTTAGGCTATATCCAATGGAATATGTTGGTGTTATATAATCCCGGTTTAATAATAATTTTAATAATAATAATGGAGTGTTATGTTATGTTAATGTATGCTAATCAAAGTGTCATATGTATTTATTTATTTGTCGTTTATTTATTATTGGATATTTGTTTGGTAATTATTTGAATGGTTAAGTTATTTCATAGTGTTTAAATAAACGGGAGCTTGTCAGCCAATTTAAATCCAAGTTTTGTGTTTGGGTATTTAATGGTGGGAGAGGGGTTGGTAAGCAGGTGGGGGTCGGGGGGAGGCGGAGGTTCTGATGGTGGTGATGGCAAAGGATGGGTTAGAAGGTCCGAGCTACCCTCATCATGTCTGAGATTCAGGGCTCTGAAATGCATTTGAGAAAATCCAATTGTTTTGATCAGATTTATTCTTTCACCAGTGATGGAGTGCAATGCGAGTGGCACCATTGTGTGGAATATTGGTGACATAACTGGCAGTCCGTGTTGTGTTCGGAGAACTCCAGTCTGGTCTGTGTATGCAGGGTGTATTGGATAAAGCACATGTGTAGTAATACAAACAGACAGATCTGTTCCACAACTTCTCATCCTTATGATTTAGAACATTGGACAAATCACACAAACAGAACGTTCAATTCAAACTCTTCTGACGCTTTGAAGCTTTTTCCTCTGATTGGATAAAAGTTAGCAGCTAAGACCTTGCAGCATTTTATCTTTTCTCCCTTTCAGGTTCACATAAAAGTTAATAAAAGAGTAAAGTGCATTGCTTTATATGAACATGAGCCATCTTCTCTGGCGGTAATAAGTTGCAGGCCTTGACAGGTGTTAGCTCTCACAAGCCGGAGATAAGAGAGCGGTGAACAGAAAGAAGAGCCGCAGAGTGAATTCAGAGTGAATGGCTGGCCACATGTTCTTATAATTCCATCTGACAGCTGAACACGGGATAAAGGGATCTGTTCATCTACAGTTCACTAGTCCTGACTTGGTGGTTAGGAAAATTGCATGGTGGTTAGCGCTGTGAATTTGAGCTGCTGGTTTCGGTTTCCAGGACTTGGAGTTTGTATGACACCCCCATGATTGGGAAAGTACAACATAATGTATATTAACCGTTCAGCCCGTCTGTCCTTATAGGGATGACTGTGGTCAGACACTGACGTACTTTCTATGGGGTAATTCTCCCAGACTTAAAAGAAAACCTACATGGGCCATGTATACGTTTCACCCCACCCTAGAAAGTTAGGGGCCATTTGCTTTAAAGTGGAACTATGAAAAACAGACCGCTCTTGATTGCAGAACACAACATACCTACCTAATCACTAAAAAAAATGCTGAGCTGCGCATACAATGCCAGAGATGTGCAGGGAATCCCAGCATAGAATGAACTCTGGCTCATGCACGGGAGTTATGTCAACCCAGCTCGCTCCATAAAGATGGCCAAAGATCTGACTCCAAGAAGATCGGGTAAAGATGTCTGTACCTGCGCTGGGTCAAGAACAGGTAAGTGCAAAAAAAACTGTGATCGGGCAGGTAAAGTTCTTTTATTGCAGAAGCAACATCGCTTGTCCTGGTTGCCATTTTAAAATTTTTATGTTTAGTTCCACCTTATGGAGTCCCATCACATAAATTCCGTATTTATTAGATTAAAGAGAATTATAATAATCAAATAATGGTTACTTGATTCCTTATATTAACCCTCAGTGGAGTTCCCAGTTTTGCACACCAGTTGTGACTGCTCTGAGTTGTTAGGTCTGTACACCTGCTGGGGGGTTCTTACCATCCCTGTGCTGTGTTCCTGGGTCTGTACGCCTTCTATGTCCATTATGAAGGCTTACCATCCCTGTGCTGAGTTATCTGGTCTGTACACCTGTTGTGCCCATTAGGAGGGGTTCTTACCATCCCTGAGCTGAGTTCCTGGGTCCGTAGACCTGCTGTGCCCATTATGAAGGGTTCTTACCATCCCTGTGCTGTGTTCCTGGGTCTGTACACCTTCTATGCCCATTATGAAGGGTTTTTACCATCCCTGTGCTAAGTTATCTGGTCTGTAGACGTGCTGTGCCCATTATGAAAGTTTATACCATCCCTGAGCTGAGTTCTTCGGTCTGTACACCTGTTGTGTCCATTAGGAGGGGTTTTTACCATCCCTGAGCTGAGTTCCTAGGTCTGTACACCTTCTATGCCCATTATGGGGGGTTTTCTGTCCCTGTGCTGTGTTCCTGTGCTCATTATGAGCAATTCCAAATATCCTTGCCCTTTCCTGGGGTTGTACACCTGCTGTTCCCATTATCAGGTATTCTCACCATACATGTGCTGAGTTTACAGTTTCGTACACCTGCTGTGCCCTTTGGGGGTTCTTGCTATCTCTGGAGCAACCAAAGCTCCAAGTTTGGGTTGGGTTGGCCAAGAACTATTGCAGAAGTCACGATGACACGGCTGAAGTCTGCAGTAGGTTGTTCAGCTGTTCAGTGATCTACCCAGCAGACTCCTTCCAATACTGTATCTCTCTTTTTCTTTACCTGATGAAATTCTCCCAGGAAGAAACTCCCCACCATTCTCAGAGATGGGGCTCTGTATGTATGTGGCACCAGGCCAGGAGTCCAGGTATGTTGGATAGACTTATCTACCCTGTACCCCCCATCTTCTGTCCCCTCCTCCTCTATACTCTTCTGTAATCAGCAGGTTAGCAGCCAGTGTAATCAATGTTCCGACCTGAGATAAGGTACAATTATCAGGAGCGGTGTGCCAAATCCATTGCTGTCCTCCGCCATTCCTGCATTGGGCCCAGGAAACGTTATCTAACAGTCAATTCAGTTAATTTGCTGATGAGGCGGCAAGAATGGATTTCCGCTACCCAGAGTGTCAGCTTGTAAGAAAACTGCTTGTGTCCTATAACGGAAAACAACAACAAATCAAATACGAGAGGAAAGAAAAGTCTCTCTGTGCGGTGACATTTGTGACAAAGTCACTAACCCTTTATTGGCAGCTATTCTCTGTATTACAAATCCACAGCACTGCAAGATGTAAAAGAATATTTATTTCCCTCTTGTGCCACATCAAAGCATCAAATTCCAAATCAATAACCTGTCATTTCCTATAATGCATTGCTGCAGCATCTGTCAGGAGTAAGTATTCACATACTCAATTCATGTATATCTATATATAGTAAAAAATCTAATTCTGGATGGAATGGTGAGGGGTTAGAACTCCTGGCCGCTTGTTATCTCTATTCATGTCCCCAATGTGGAGATTCACTCTGTATGTGGGGGCCTCTGTGTTCTGTGTCATCAGTGTGCTGAGCGCTATGCATGATCTGTGTGTTATATCCTGTGTGTTGTGTTATCTATGTGCATTCTCCTCTGTGTGCTGTGACATTTGTGTGCAATGTGTGAGCAATCTGGGTATTGTGTATTGGGTCCTCTGTGTGCTGTGTCCTCTGCAGGTTGGGAGCACTAGTTGTTGGGTTCTTTGTGTGCATTGTGTCAGGTCAGCCGTTTGCTGTATGCCATGTGTGTTGTGAGTTCTGCAAACTATGCGCTCAGTTTGTTGGGTCAGCCGTGTGCCGTGACCTCTGTGTGTTGTGTCTTCTTTACGTTGAGTCATCTATGTAAAGTGTCTTCTGTGTGCTGTAATCTTTGTGTATTGGGGCCTTCATGTGCTGTGTCATCTGTGTGTTGCTTCCTCTGTGTGCTGTGTCCTCTATGTGCAGGGCTCTCTGTGTGCTGTGTCCTCAGTTTGGGGGGCTCCGTGTGCCAGGCCCTCAGTGTTCTCCATGTGTGGGTTTTTCTACGTGTTGTGTTTTCTGTGTGCTGTGTCCTCATTTTTCTGTGTCACCTGCACTTTGTCCTCTGTATGCTATGGCATCTGTGTTCCGGGTCCACTGTGTGCCGATCTTTTATGTGCTGGGTCCTCAGTGTTCTGTGTGATTAATGTGTGGGTTCTTCTCTGAGTTGATTTTTCTATGTACTGTGTCCTCAGTTTGTTGTGTTATCTGTGCTGTGCCATATGTGTACTATCTCTACTACCTCTTTATACCGTGGCCTGTATGCCAGGTCCTCAGTGTTTAGGTTTCTCCATGTGTTGATACCCCTGTGTACTGTGTCCTTGGTTTGCTATGTTCTCTGAGTGGGGCCCTCTATGTTGTGGGTTCTCCATATGTTGATTCTTCTGTGTGTTGTGGATTCTGTATAGTGTGGAATCTATGCTGGGGCATCTGTGTGTTAGGTCCTCTGTGGGCAGAGCCCTCTGTGTTCTCCGTGTGTTGGTTCCTCTGTGTGTTGTGTTTTCTGTGTACTTTGTCCTTGCTTTGTCATATGTGCAGGGTCCTCTCTGTGTCCTTTGGGCCCTCTGTATGTTGCGCCTTCTGATGTATCCCCTGTGTGCTGGCCCCCATATCAGTTGCATGCAATAACAATAGTCCTTCATACAGCATAAAATGCAATCATATCAGATTCTCTTCCAAATGGGCCACTTTCCAGCTTCTAAAGGGATGTGATGAAAAATCATGTTCTTCCTCCGGTCTTAGCTGTGTCAAGCCATATCCTCAATCACCCAGGCCCACCATATCCTGCAAGCCGTGACCCTCACTGTGCCATCAGCTGTGGGAATTCTGGCATTTTCCTTCTATTGTTCAATCCTGGAGATCTTGTCTGAGAGACCAAAAGGGGAAAGACGATAAAGTAACGCCTTGCAAGAAAATCTGGATTCTCAGGCAAAGATGTACTGTGCATGGAGATTCTGCAATAAAATTCATCTTCAGAACAACTGAAACTAAATCTTTTATGTCATCAGAAGGTTTCAGATTAGTAATAAAAAGCAAAGTCCTGCGGGAACGTGCTCGTACCCTCCAATGGGCATCAACACCAACTTTATGGGCACCCTTGGATCTCTTTTGTGCAAATTCTGAATTCTGGCAAATTGAACACTGATATGACATTTTCGTCTCATGATAAGACCGGCAAATATACTATTCAAATATAAAATGCAAAACCCTCCCCACTATACAACACTGCTGGCCAAGTAGCCCCGACTCCAATCCGTATAACGTTTGTATTTTCAGTTAGTCTTCTTCCAATGTTATCAGTCTCCTCGGTGCAGATTACAGCAGATCATTGCTATGATGAAGTATTTCTGGGATCATTATTTTACCAGTAAATAAAAAACTAACATCTGGTAAACAATACACAAATTGGGAACAGTTAAAAAAGAGAAAAAATAGTAAGAAATTAAAAAAACAACTGTTAAAACAACATCGGCTTGTGAACACTTTTCCTCCGAGCACTCTTAGCTAATTAGTTTTTAGGTGTAATTTTGGTTATGCAAATTCGCAACTTGTCATTTCCAGGAATAAAACTGCTTTCTTAAAAATAAAAAATAAAAATAAAAAAGCCTATTGTAATTTGTATGTAGCTGTAATGCTGTATGGAACTTCACAAGAATAGATATAAATATAAAAGTTTAAAAAGAAAGAAAGAAAACAAAAACAAAAAATTCTATATAGAGATTATAAAGTTATAAAGGTATAAAGTTATTGTCAAGTTCTCTGAAGCTGCTAAGTTTGGCCAGCCAGACATTAGTGATCTGTGGAAAGAAAAATACATTTGGAAGAGATTGGATAACATTTATCCGGTGCCACATAACATACAATAAATACCAACAGCCAATCACTCGTCTGAGATCAATCCAACAAACAAAATATTTAAAAAGTTTGACATCACTTTATTACTTTTGATAAAAATCCCTGTGCTAAAACATAACAGGGAAAGAGGAAATCTAAAGGGAAAATGTTCAAAATGGAAATTTGTGCATCATAAATTAATACCTTGGGCCTGACTTATTAAAGCTCTCAAAGGCTGGGTAGGATACACTTTCATCAGGGAAGCTGGGTGATCCAGCAAACCAGTAGTAGATTTGGCCCAGGATTCAAAACATTTTCAAGCAAATAGCAAATGACTTTGAAGAAATCCAT
Source organism: Pyxicephalus adspersus (assembly GCF_032062135.1). NCBI lineage: Eukaryota > Metazoa > Chordata > Amphibia > Anura > Pyxicephalidae > Pyxicephalus > Pyxicephalus adspersus. The sequence goes on along the minus strand of NC_092869.1, from coordinate 43,834,058 downwards.
TCCAGATTTGCTGATTCACCCAGCTTCACTGATGAAAGTGTATCCTCTCCAGTCTTGGAGAGCTTTCATATATCAGGCTCACTGTATCCAAGGTTTGTTATGTGTTAGCATAAATAATTTAATCAAAAATCTCAGGTTTGACTCTTGGTTGGTCAGGAAGAAATATATAAAAAAGGTTGTGTGTTCTCCCCGAGTTTCCTCCCAATGAAAAGCAGCCCCCCCAAATTAAAGGATAAAAGATCCCCATTACCTAACAAACAGATCCTCAGCTCCACATCCGCTGGACAAGTGATGTTACAATGCTCTGTGCCAGCGGATCCCTAGGTCTTCCCCTGAGGTTTCAATCCTCACCATCTAAAGGGGATAACCCAAGTACCATTACCAACATCTCCAGGTGTAACGGCACTGCCCCAGGCACCCTTATTCCTTCTTTAACCAAGACTTTCTTCCATATCTTTGACACCCCTGAGAGCATCTAATATTGCATCTCACACCCCCTGATGAAGCCTTATGGCGAAACGTGTTGGCCCCGAGACAGATTTACATCTGCGTCACTGGATGCCTATAAGAGACTAGACACCCTAACACGCTGTTATGTTATAGTCGAGCTTTGTCTAGCTTGCAAATTTTGTACTTATTAAATATTTTACTGTTTGCTACAAAACCCCTCTTTTCATACTGGTTACACTTAGTAGGGGCTGGCATTTTTTAAAAAATCTTAATTCCCTAGAAGTTGGCATAAATTGATGTACTGATAATTATTTATAACCTCACATACTAATTATACCCCCTAGATTGACCTTAGATTGTGATAATGACATATGACTATGGTAGGGACATAAGATTGTGAAAGGTAGGGAAAGGTAGTGACATGACTATGGACTTTGTACAGCTCTGTGGAATATGTTGGTGCTATATAAATATAAGATAATAATAACTAGTGCTTTCAGCATCACTTACTATAAGCTTTTTTCAGAAAATAGTTATTTTCATTTAAACTTTTTGCAACTGGAAAGAATGGCCCTGATTTATTAAAGCTCTCCAAGTAAAGCTGGGTGATCAAGCCATGGATCCTGGAATGGATCTGGTTCCGGATTTAAAGCATTTGCTAACAAATTGCAAATTACTTTTAAGAAATCCATTACAGGTTCGCTGGATCACCCAGGTTCACTGATGAAGGTGTAACCTCTCCAGCCTTGGAGAGCTTTAATTAATCAGGCACCAATATAACCGATACAAATGTAGCACTGGTAATTAGTTAACAAGAGATCCGCCAGGATCAGCAGGCACCCTTTGAATATTATTTATAATAAAACATTTTAAATGGATTATTTAGCAAATCAATAGGGGGAAAATAATTAACATTCATTGTCAAGGTTTCCATACATTTTAATGAGAAATACTAAAGAGATATATTCCACCAAGGTGGTCTGATGATGGATTCTCTATGGAGCTCACATCTCGAGGAATCATTTCCTGTTCTATATCTGTTTTATAATTCTCCGGACATATTTTTATGATCTCTTTGATTTTAATTATGAATAGGATAATGTAAATCCCATCAGAAATCTCAGATTTGCCCAGCAGATAATACCATAGACTGATGTTCTTTAAGAGCAGACGAGTGACACGGGTGACACCATATTCACCTCCAGTCATTTGGTAGGTAATATTGTGATAATCATTTTTTATGTTTTTCTAGATTATATTCTGTCATGATTCTACTTTACATAGTGGAGTCTTTTCAGTTACTTTAGCTGTATTTTTTATTAAAGGTCAAAGGGGGAATGAGCTCCCTCTCCGGAGGCCGGTTGGACGACGTCCAAACGCTTTTTGTTCAGATTTTTGAGCTGCAGAAGCTCCAAAAGATTACGGCCCACTAAGAAAATACAGACGTTTAACCCTTTCTATCCCAGAAGGCTCTGCCCGAGGTCATGGCCTGGGGGACAGCTGTACAGTAGCTCAGGAAATGGCATAGAGGGAGCACAGGAAGTGATATGAATTTCTGGCGTTTGCCCGTCATGCGCCCGGTTTCCTGCCCATTGTGTGGAGTTTGCTGTCTAGGGACTGGAACTTTTGATCGGAGACTTATGGCTTTCCTGACGCAGTGCAGCATTGAGGGAAGGGGGGGCAGTGAAAGTGAAGTCATAAAGATGGAGGAAGTATTCCTGCTGGGCCCAGGGCCGGTGCTCACCGCAGTGGGCCGGGTGCTGTGCGGTCTGTGACAGGATGAATAATGTTCCTGAAAACTACAAAGGGGATTCAATTACCAAATACCAGAGCTGACAGGTCCGTGATGTGACAACATGCGTGTAGACCACACGTGTCTCCTGAGCCTTTGGGTAATGATAATCATAGCCGATGGCCCCGCTGGACCTTGTAAAGGCATTTTATAGCTACAGAACTCTATGAAGGAGCAATGGGGTCAATAGTAAAAAAAAGTGTCCAATCCACTGACAGCCCTAATTCATGCAACATTGGACCCCCTACAGCAGTTTTTCTCCAACTTTATAACATAAGGGGACCTTTGAAATAAATCAGGTCTTCAGGGAACTCCAGCTATAATTACTATATCCACAGCTCACAGTATATTAGTGTGGTGGTCCATGGGAAGGATTCTTCTTACATTGCTGGCCACTAGATTGTAAGCTCTTCGGGGCAGGGTCCTCGCCTCCTGTATCACTGTCTGTATTAGTCTGTCATTTGCAATCCCTATTTAATGTACAGCGCTGCGTAATATGTTGGCGCTATATAAATCCTGTTTATTAATAATAATAATAATAATAATAATAATATTTGGGTAGAATATCACCCTTACAGATAACCAAAAAGATTATTGGTGTCACTTACACTGAGCTGAGAGGAAAAAACTGGAACTCTGGTTGAGATACACTGATCTACGGGTTTGCAGAGCTTCACTAGCAAATTAGCATATTAATAGGGCCGTAGGGACCAGGACCCGTAAGAATTTTGGAACAAATGACTGGGGCTCATCCAAGGGTTTTTTCTTGTCCAGCCGGACCCTAGATTGCCACCTTCAAATCACTTGGCATCTGTGGCTGCTCCCATATATCTGTCTTCAGAGATTTCCGTAAAGAGCTTTTTCTTTTCTGTAATAAAATTTCTACCAACAGAATAAAGTAAAAGTTTACAGTTAAATTTTGCTCCGGCATTTCACAATTACACAACACTGTGACCGTTGTGCACTCTACAATCTCAGCCTTTTCCTGATCTGTGGCTGAAACCCAATCCACACCGGTGACGTGGCCTCAATTTGTTTTGCTGCCCATCTATCACGGGCTAGAATTCCACGTAACGCTATCCAGCCCGAAACTCGCCAGAATGTTTTCAAAATAAACCGCCAACGCACCGACTTTCCTCCAAAATCTCTCACCCTGAAAGGCAACACCCAATTTAAATACTGGAAAGAGAAAAACCTCAATTGGGTTTCCGACGAGTGAATTTACATCTACGCGGATTTTTTTACTAAGGCCCTTGTTATTTTATCCTGCGTCCAATTACCTTCAATGCTTCACGGTGACTGCGGAATGAATAAACAGACTGTGCGGAGGAGCAGACGGAGGGAAGGCTTAGTATTAAAAGGCCACACTGCTAAAAAAAAAAACAGATAGTATCACCGCAGGATTGTACGCTCATAGTATTTCCTCAGCTGTACAACACTGGACTGGATTCTTATCAGACAGAAGACATCCGTACACGCTTGTAGATAAGGATATACATTGTAGCAATAAGACAGGACAAGAAGAGGTAATATAGAATAATCCCCGTCTACAAGATGGGCTCTGAGATTCCACCACGGCAAAGGGAACGTCTTGTGTACGGCCAACCAGAAAACTCTACTGAACCATAAAGTGCCAAGGTGTAGATCATGTTGTTCACATTTCTATCATTCTTTGTTCCATCTCAGTGTTTCCATTTATATACCATCAATTTTCTTGGCATGGTATTGTTTAGGTAAAGAAAATAATGGAAGAGAATGAAACACAAATCATCAAAATAATATTAAATAAACAAGAACAAAACATGCAAAATACAAATACAGACTAATAAAAAAATTAATGAAACATTCAGACACTTCTTTTTCCTTCCAATATCAGTCCCAGACCAATGAAGGAGTTTAGGCTGTTCATGATGAGGGGACCTCGGACTTTCTAGCCCATCCTTCACCACCACCATCCGAACTTCCGCCTCCCCCCCGACCCCCCACCGGCTTACCAACCACTCTCCCACCATTAAATACCCAGATACCAGTCTTGGATTTAAATTGGCTGGCAAGCAGCCGTTCATTTAACACCATTAAAAAAATTAACCATTCAAGTAATTAACAAATATCCAATAATAAATAAATGACAAATAAATAAATACATTTTACACTTTTGATATGCAAGCATACATTACCATAACATAACACTCCATTATTATTATTATTACTTAACTGGGATTATATAACGCAAACATATTACATTGAATATAACCTATTTAGCCAACAACCTAATTCCTCCATTTTAATAATACATAACCATAACATTAATATCCATAATGTTATCAAACTCCCGATTATACACCCAAACAACCAGGCTTCAGGTCTCAGAAGGCAAAATCCGCACCCAACAGGACTTTAACTCTTCCAACACCTCCACCTTGGCCCCTAGCCACCCAGCATCACCTCGGGGGTCATAATCATTCGTTCACCGTAAAGGGGGAACCCCACCAAAGAGGATCCCCCCTGCCAAATTCCACCACTTTACCAATGCATTGGATCCTTGCCTTCCAAGACCCCAACCGCTAAAATTAACCAGACTTTCAAATTATAACTATAAAAGGGGTGGCTGGGCGGGAAACCTTTTCTTCCAAAAGAGACCCCCTCACTTCCGTCCAGCCCCTTTTAACTTATCCTATTCCTAATCGCCCCCTACCCCACGCTCCACACTAGCACAGCCCCTCAAGCCTTACTACATTTTAACAACCCTTTACACCCCTAGGCCAAGCCTCCCACCCCGTCATGTAAGCCCTGTGCCTAATTTCTAACGGGCCTCTCTTTCACCAAGGTGAATTATCCTTCTGCACCGGAGTCAAAAGTTCTGCTTACGACTTCAACGATCCAATGGGCAGGAAATATAACTGTTTTTATTAGATTTCCTTGCACGTGATTGGTTAGTTTTTGCAAAGTAAACTATCAGCACATTCAGCTAAGTGAACAACTTCACCTTGGTAAGTGAACAATGACATTCCTTTGGCAAATCCTCCCCAATATGTTGTTATATGTCAAGGTTAACAGATTCAAGTTTTTCACAATGTTACATTTTAATGATGTTTATTTATTTCAATAAATATATTATGTCCCTTCCTAAACTCATATGCAGTTTGCTTGATTTGTTTCAACCTGTTTTGGTTGTCTCATATTCAGTCAGATTTCTGGTACGAGGGGTGGTAATGGGCAGCATAGTCAGTCCTGGTCTTTTCAGCACTTCCAGGTTCGAATCTCAGCCAGGACATTATCTGTATGGAGTTTGTATGTACTCCCTGTGTTTCCTTTCAAATCATGCAGTTAGGTTAACTGTCTTCTACTTGGCATTGGACTAATGAAATGTGACTATATTAGGGACATTAGATTATGATCCCCTCTGAGAAGCAGTGATGTGACTATGGACTTTGTAAATTGTTGCATAATATGTGGGTGCTGTATAAATGAAAGTTACGAAGAAGTTAATATGAAGATAGAATTATTATTTTCTTGATGCATTTTATCATCAGCATCTGTTAACATATCTGAACTCCATATCTAATACTTAAATCCCCGGTCATTGGTGTTTTGGCTCGGCCACTGTTGTAGAATTTTAGGAGCTGGAGGACAGCGCATTACTTTTATTGAAAAATGATTACAGTGATTCACGGAAAGAGCACTTGCTATGAAAACACTGTAATCTTTCTTCAATAAAAGTTCTTGAGTGCTGAAACCACTGAACTTCTCTCTGTATTTGATGGTAATAGGGACAGCCCCATTGCACCGCACTCATTTTAACTACCTGGAATGCGGTTGAAATGTTGGTGGTGGCAAATCCATGCATGTATAACCCACAATCAGTGGTCCTAGCAGGTTTGTTCTGCACCTTCAGCAAGGAAACAAGGGTTCAATGCGGGTCCATTGTAAAAAAACAACAAAACAAATGCTCACCTGAGTCAGTAACAACACAAGGGTCAGTCCCTGAATAACAGAGCCCCCTTATAGGTTCACTCAAACAAACAGGCAGGTTTGGAACTTTTTAATATTCTGTTAGTAGTAGTAGTAGTAGAGAGGGAGAGAAAAAAAATTGAACGTAATAAGGTTATAATACAATAAAAAGTTTGTTTTCACCCCATTTGACATCAGATCTGGAGTGCCTTGCCATGTGTATGTGAAAAGTTTCCATGACACGCCATTCTACCAATTCCCTAACCCTAGGGGGGCATTAAAACCCCACTATATCTGTTAAAACCATCCAAAAATACTTGAATTTATCATTCCTTGTTGACTATAGAAACTATTACCTGAATGACAAAATTTTGTGCAAATTTTGTCAAAATTTTGTCAAATTTTTACAAAAAATCCTAATTTGCAACAATGTTTTAGTGAAGTATAAACTTGGAATTTATTTTATCCCTATGTGCGATGACATGAAAATGACAGGGCAGCCACCATCAGACTTCAGGTGACCCCTGACACTCCTACTATTGTGCCACTTCTAATCTGGCTATATGTTGGTCAAATTCTTGAATAGATTTTGTTTGAATATATAACACACATCTATCCTGGATTCGGGTGTTCCACCATTAGTTGGAGTTTTTATACTAGAGAACTCCCAACCTAGTACTCAATGGGCTGTTTATGGCCAACCCAAGAGGAACCACCTGACTTCTGCTATGTGGGCCAATTTAACCCAGTTCCCTAATCTGAAGCATTAATGAGACTAGAGGCCCCTGTTCTTTGCAGGAGGTCCCAAAAAACTCCTCAGTGCACTTTTTTGTGTTGTTTTTGCATTTTGCACTTTTGTTTAAGGAAATGGGTTTGGGCTGTGAAGTACATCCCAGCTTCAAAAAATGAAAAATTAGTTAAGGAAAGCAATACTAAACAAGAAGAGGCCACATCAACCCTTTATAACCCCAATGGTGACTGAATCTCTTTAACATTGTAATTTAGTTGCGCTTATCAGTTGGTGTTTCGCTGTAGTTAGAGGATTGTGTTATTGCCTGGCAGTGATGTGTGCGGCCCCGAGGTTTAGCAGATAAATCGAGTGTGTACAGCTAATCCCGAGTGACTTGTATCTCCGCATTGTCGCTCCCCTGACACCCCCAACCCGCCCAGCGTCAGCTGCTTGAAGGGCTTTAATGTACAATAACAATTCCTCACCCACCGTATCAATTGTAATTATTCCTTCACTCCTTCCACGCCTCGCCTGACCAATAATTGTTCAATAACCTCCACGGGGTGTTCAAATTGTTTACCAAATAAATCAATCAGTTATGGCCGGCGGGCACCAAAATTACACAAATCAATGCTCTCTGCTCCCGAAATCAATCGCTGTAAACAATTATAAAATTTGGACTGATGGAGGAGAGCAGGAAGTGCAAAATGTGCAACACGCAAAATATCTTAATTATCCTCTACAGAATCATCTACATGAGAGCCGGGGCCGGACACACTCCGTGATATTTTTATATATGCATAATATGCAATCCTAAAACATAGCCAAATTTAGGAAATATCAAACTTTCCAGTCCTCAGCTGCATTCGTTTTCTCGTGTGCTGAAACTTCGAGGTCTATAAAGGTTTTCAGTCTAATTCTATTTATTTATTTTCTTGTGATTTTATATTTACAAAACACATTTTCTGTTTTATTCTTCTTCTTTTATTTTATCAATAAACAGCTTGATCACAAAAATAAAACTATTCCTAAAAGTTAAAAATAAACTAAGATTTGGCTGGAGTTAGGCAACATACACATGTGCAATAATTGTCGCTGGAAACTAATGATTAATGACCAATCAATCGATAATTGTTAACAATAAAAGTACGACAGGTCAATAAAGCCAATGAACGAGGAATGTAGCTGGAAACGAACGACCGTTCTAATGGATCTGTTTGGGTGACAATCGTTCGCTACCTATTGTGTGTAGAGTTGTGTAGTGATGGTGGATTGTTCGGCACTTTTTCCAGTACACGTCACTTCCTGCATGGTTCTAACCATCGTATCTAGTCTGCGTACGTTATTGGTGGATTATATTTGAACAATCGTATCGTTACAGCATGTACAGAATCATGCGTGATTGTTCAAAATAATCGTTGATCTGTCGTTAGTCGTTATTATTGCCCTTATAGACCTAGCCTAAGCTATATACACACGTGCAATAATTGTCGTTGGAAAGGATCTTTCACAATCTTTTCCAATGACAAACATGATGCATGTACAAGCGCTGGAAACAAGCGATTAATTCATACAGCACCGTTCTGCTCTATGGAGAGAGGAGGGGGAGAATGACGGAGCAGCACCCCGCTGTGCTCTCTCCTTTTCACTTTCATTATGATCATTCCTCGTTCATGAATCCACCTGGATGAAGGGCTCTGTACCCACGCCAGATTCTTATCTAAGATGTGAAGTTTCTGCAATCACCAGCACATCTTTGCATTGTTTTCCTCTAATGATTAGATCTTGAAGAACGTCACACTTTGATATGACATTGGCCATTTTCCGTTTCTTTGCGGGGTGAAAGGGTCGGAGTGCCCTCACCATAAATAAGTGCAAATTATCTCTAAACATTTCATACCATCACAACAAAAAACTCAGACTCCATCTATGATCTCCCTGGAGTGCTAATATTATCCAGGACGATGGTGACATCCAACAGAATGTCATCTGCTGGGTGTTTGGTAAACACATCATCGCCCCCACACGGCGTCCTTCTCCAACATCTCCCACCTGTCCGTCACCGACAGCCCCCGCCGTCCAATCACAGGGAGAGATTGAGACAAATGACATTTACGAAGCTTCAGCAAAGAATTGATTCACAAAATGTCAGGTGAGTTTGTCCGGGGAAGTTTCAGAAGAACACAAATCCAGAAGAAAGTGATCGCTTATTTCAAATTTTTTGTCTGTCAGTGATCGGAGAGTGAGCAAAAAACCCAACGAAGGGGGCGATTTCCTTTATAGAATACGCAGGCTTTCTAGAAGGTTTATATTTGATTCATTTAGCTCTGTGGCTCTGATTCTTGTCTAGACAAGACAATTTTTGCATAGAGTTTGCCTGTGTTTGCGCCTTTCCGTGTGCCCCTGATGGAGGAGGAGAGGTTTGGCCCCTGAAACGTGTTGGATTTTTTAGTAGAATCTTTACATCAGAGTAGACTTCACATTGGGCAGCACGGTGGCTCAGGGGTTAGCACTCCGGCCTTTGCAGCGCTAGGTCCTAGGTTTGAATCCCAGCCAGGACACTATCTGCATGGAGTTTGCAGGATGTCTGCGTGGGTTTCCTCTGGGTACTCCGGTTTTCTTCCCAAAAACATGCAGTTAGGTTAATTGGCTTCCCCCTAAATTGACCTTAGACTACAATATCCACATATGACTATAGTAGGGACATTAGATTGTGAGCTCCATTGAGAGACATTTAGTGACACTACTATGAACTTTGTACAGTGCTGTGTAATATGATGGCGCTATATAAATACTGTATAATAATCTGCTGCTTGAATCTCATTTTTAGCCATACACCCAGTAGGAAGTCACCCCC